>NW_018735823.1:0-15380 GCF_002204515.2 Aedes aegypti | reverse complement strand
CCAAATGGAATCTCTTAAGGAACTCCTGACGGATCCTAATTGGAACTTATAATAAAATCCCTGGATGATTTTGATGAGATGCTCGAGGAAATCCTGATAGAATTCCCTAGAGGAATTCCTATTGATATGCCTAGAAGAAATCCTGATGGAATCCTCGAGAAACTCCTTATAATTCTGGAGGAAAACTTCTGATGGAATCCCTTGAGAAACTCCTGATGATTCCTTAGAGAACTCTGATTGAAGCCTTAAGGTGAAGATGAATCGAAGCCAAACCTCAAATTTTCAGAGCACGGATCTGAGAACCAAATATCCGTTTGAGCTGAAAACTTAATCGATTGGGACCAATTCGATTAAGTTTCAGCTTAAACGGATGCGTTCTCTAGATCCGTGCCTCTCTTGAAAATGGAGGTTGACTTCGATTCATCTTTCACCTTTAAGGATACTTCTGTAAGATCCATAAACGTATTTTGTGGAAGAATGCCCAGAGATATTCTTGTAGGAATCCTTGATGAATCATTGAAGGGAATCCTTACAGAAGGAACTCCTGATAGAATTTCTGGAAGTATTCCTAATAAATCCCCAGAGGAACTCCTGATAGAAACTCTAGAAGAACTAATGAAAGCCCCAACAATACTTTCTATGGAATTACTATAAAAACTCCTGATGGAATCTTTGGAGGAATTCCTAAAGATATTATTGAAGAAACTCCAGTTGGAATCATTGAAGATACTCCTGATGAAATCCTTGAAGAGCTTCTAATGGAATTTCTATAGAAACTCCTGATGAAATTCCTGGATGAATTCCTCATAAGATCTCACGAGGAACTCCTGATAGAATCCTTAGAAGAATTCTTTAGATATGTAGGCCTAGAAGAAATCTTGATGGAATTCCTCGAGGAACTCCTGATATAATGTCTGGAGGAATTCCTAATGTAATCTCTGGTTGAATTCCTGATACAATCTCTGAAGGAACTTCTAATTGATTCCTTACAGGAACTCCTGATGATATCCTCAGAAGAACTCTAATGGAAGCAAAGGCACTCCTGATAGAATCCCTAAAGGAACTCATGGTGGAATCCTTTGAGGAATTCCTAAAGATATTCTTGAAGAAATTCCAGATGGAATCATTGGAGGGAATCCCTATAGGAGAACTCTAATGGAAGCCCTAAAGGTACTCCTTATGGAATAATTGAAAGAATGATGAATTCTTTAGAAGAACCTGATAGAAATTCTATAGGAATTCCTGATAAAATCCCTGGAGGAATTCCCGATAATATTCCTGATGGGATCCTTAGAGGAACTCCTTATGAAAACCCGAAAAGAAATTCTGATGAAATTTCACGAGGAACTCCTGATAATCTCTAGCGGAACTCCTGATAGAATCTGTTGAGGAATTCCAGGTGAAATCTCAGAAGAAACTTTTAATGGAATCTCTAGAGTAACCAATGATAAAATCCCCAGAGAGACTCTGATGGAAACCCTAAAGACACTCTTAATAAAATTTCTATAGGAAATTACGGAGAAATTCCAGATGGAATCATTGGAGGAATTCCTGATGAAATCCCTAAAAGAACTCCTGATGAAATCTCTAGAAGAACTCCTGATGGGATCCCTGGAGAAACTTCTTATTGAATTGCTAGAGGAATCCCTGATGGAATTCCCAGAGGAATTCCAGGTGGAATCCCTAAAGGAATTACAGTTGGAATCCCTTGAGAAACCTCTGATGGAATCCTTAGTGGTATTTCGGATGGAATCCCTAGAGGAACTCTCGATACAATCTACAGGGGAACTTGCGACAGAATCTACAAAGGAACTTCCCATGGAATTCCTAGAAGAGAAACTCCTAATGGTAACCCTGCAGAAATTTGTGGAACTTATGATTGAATTTTAAGAAGTACGCCTGATGGAGTTCTTGGAGGACATTTTGATGGGGTTCCTGGTGGAATCTTTGAAGGAATTCCTGGTATAATCCTTACAATAACTTTTGATAGAAACTTTCCTGATGGAATCCTAGAAGAACTTTGAAAGGAATCCCATTACCTAGATGAATTCCTGGTGAAATTCCTGATGGATTCCTTGTAGGAATTCCTGGTACAACCCTGGAGGAATTCTGTATTGAACTTTTGATTGAATCACCTAGAACTGCTGGTATGATTAAGAAATAGGCTAACGATTGTGGGAAAACGCTTGTGGAATATCTAGAATTAACTCAAGAGCGCATATTTGCTAGATCACTTTGTCGTCGACGCTGTGTAAATTCACTGATTTTGACTTGCCACCCATCTGCATCGGAAGTTCATGGGACACCGAAGCTTCAATTTGACATGCTGACGTCTATGTTCGTGCAACATCCCTACAGACGGTACGATCAGTTCGTCAAACATTTGGCTCCGCCCACCGGTGGTTTGAGTACAATCAAACTCGTTTGATTTTGGCCAACCGATTTGCCAACCGTCAAATCGGTTTCACAAACTGTCAAATTGGTTCGTCAAACAGCACCACTCACGGTCAAACATAGCATCACCATGAGCACCAACCTGGGGGGCGGAGTCAGTGTTGGCCAAACCGTCTGAGCGTCTGTGGGCTGCATAATGCATTATGCAGCGACCATTCCAATACAGGCAACATTCATGCGTGTGTGTCTGGTTACCATTACTGTTCATGTTTGATGCCAAACGTACAGCAGCAAGGGGCAGTGGAAATACACAGCGACTGTCAGTTCGGTATTTTTGGCTACTGTCGTGTCGAGGCTGTACATTTGGAAAGCCTGCACAAGATCCAGTCAATTTGTCTGCTTCGCCAATGACATGAATTTTATTGGCAGTACTCATTATATTGTTCTTTGAACGCGATACATAAAAATGAAAACAAAAGAGTAATAAGAGGATATCCCAGTAAATATTACAAAAATAACAGAAGTGCTTGCAGATACTTTGTCTAGAATTAGGTTTCATTCTAGTTTAACGTATTGCCAAGAAAACGTATTATTTTTTAATCTAAAGATTACGCATTTAGATCGTCAAACTATTAATCGAGATTTGACAAACTCAACTAGCGTCAAAAAGTAATTGCTAGTTGCACTGAAACTGTTTTTCACAAAACAATTCCTTTAATTTATCGACCAACCGGAGCATTTTTCATTAAAACTATCCAGCAATCTGTTTCCCATAATAATCGCCTTTGATCCTAGATTATTGTTCTCGCACAAAACAAATTATCACGCCTGTATAGTGCTGGAAGCCTACCACACTAGTGCTCAATTTTATGGCAATCATAAAAATGATAAAAAACGGAATAAAAAATCGGACATAATATTTGAAAACGACCTATGTGGCAACTGTTGTTTCATAGTCGTTTCAGGACTGCGACAATGCTATTGAAAATTGGAAGACAAATGAGACCTGCCATGAAAAAAAAAAACAACCGTCAAACTGCCACTTAGGACCCTTTTCATCACTTCCAACAGATAATTATGGCACCTGCCCCGTACTCCGAGGGGGTCCTCATTGACGTGCTGTGTGCAATGGCAGCCGTTATGTTGTTTTCACGTTATTTCTCACTCGATGGAGCTCTTTTTTTTTCGTTCTTTCTTTCATTCTTTCGATATGCAGCACAACGTTGCAGCCATCCAGGGGCTTCGGTTGCGAAAATTGCTCCAAGCAGTGCGCAACGAAAAGTTTTTTATTCGAAATTTATTTGAAATTCATTCCCCACGGTCACCCCTGGCCGTCTCGTCCCACCCACCAAAACTCTCTTTCAAACGATAGGTTTTCCTTTTATCAACAACATTCTTCTCGGGAATAAAACGAGGGAATGCGCGAGGAGAGAGAGAGGCAGTTGATTCAACGCCAAAGTGAGAATTATTGTATCCACGATTCCCTTCGGTTCCCACGAATTGGCACGGAGCTTCGTTTGAATGGCAGCGAGCGTTTCGGGTGAGTGTGTGTGTGTGGTGCATATACATATCACTTCGCACCGTGATGGAGTGTTTTTTATTATAGTCAAAGCAGAAAAAAAACGCAGAATACATACATCAGCTTCGAACATTTTGATATCAATTGCAGGAGTTGGAGAAGGTTCGGCAGGGACTTGTGGGTGATGCAACAAATAAAATAATAATAAACGTGGAAAGAAATAAAAGTTCAATATGTTCCGAAGTGAGTTTCAGCGCCAATTGTTTGCTCGTGTTTGTCGAATTCCCTCACGCCACTTTTTCACTGTCGAGTAGGAAATAAAAATGGAAAAATATCAATGTTAGAATAAAATGGATTGATTCACATAACAGGGGATCATTCCAAACATAAATGCCTGAATTACTAGCTTTTAACCAGTAGGTTAATCTGAAGACAAACTCATGAAACGATTATTCAGCTCCAGGGATTTAATTCTGAGAAAATTTAGCGTATCTCTTTCTAATCGCTTTCAATAATAATCATGATCCGCTGCACATCATGAGTGTCTGTTTTTCGTCTACTGCTACAGCGCTGATTAGATCGGGGGAAAAAACAGTGCCTGGTAAAACCCATCTAAACAAGCTCCAAACCTGGGGGCTCAATTGGTATGGGATGTTCGGGGCTTGTTTATCATGCCAGTAAAGTGAAACACCCACTTCCAATGGTAAATAGACGAGAAAAATGGGTTCTATCATCGCTTTCTCTTTGGGGCTCCTGTTCGCTGCTGCTATTTATCAAGCTCGTTACAACTTACGAAACAGTTGCGATGCATTCTTTGCTTCCTTTGATCGTGCGACGAAATCATGAGAATGAATTCTGCAATGCCTGCTCAGCTCTTTAACAGAGGTAGTCTCTCTAAGCTACTTCTCCTAGACGATCTAAATATTGCTGCAGGAAATAAGTCTCAACCGGTCTAATTCTCTGTAGCTGACACATCGACACGCCTAAAATCATAACTGAAGCATCCGTTTGTGATCAACAAAATAAAAAATGGCAAAATAGGCGGGTTTGCTGTATGTACTTCAGTCTGTACCGTTCCATGTTCTGTCGCACCATGCTGCAGCACTGCAGCCCGTACTGCATTCTTCTCCAAAACCTACTGGCACTCCTCGTTGAACCAATCGTTCCTTGAATTTGTGTACATGCTCGATTACGCGATATTTAGCTGGAATGTAGTAATATTCGTATTTACCCATGATTTGTCGTGTGAATAAGTGACACATTTGGCATTCCCTTTCTATTGATGTATTGACGCAATAATCACGATTTTCACAAATTTCATATTTTGCATAGTTTTGTATTGATATCAATTGTTTGTGATTTTGTCTCATATCGATGCACATCAGTGATACTTCAAAATTTCAATTCAGACAATATTCTTTGTTTAATCCAATAAAAAAATCCTACAAGAATTCTTCCAAAGAATTCACAAGAAATATCTCTTCATAATTCTTCCATATTTTTTCAGGTATCGGGGATTTCCTCGAGAATTATTTCCGCACTTTCCCAGTGCTTTCTCCAAGAACTCTTTTACCGATATTTATTCAGTTCATCCTGGGATTCCCACGGATAATCATTCCCGAATTCAGTAGTTCCGAGTACAAATTCCGAATTTTAAACATTTCTCCATGAAGATCTTTACGTAATTGTTTACACATAAATTCTAATTGTTAGTTTAAAATATCATCTAACAACTGGATGATTATATAATCACCAAAATCATCTTCAAGATTGTGAGATATAGAATCTAATGCGTTGAAGTATTGCAACAGGATTGATCACAGCAATCGGTTTCCTGAGTAAAGAACAACTGTCACCTGCACACTTGCATTCATTCTGCCTCACTTGTGAACTGGCACTTGCCTAGGTTGTGCGTGCATCGCGTGGAGGGTGATTTGTTTTCCAACAATAATCGAAACTCCACAAAGATCACCAAACAAAAATTCTTTCCACAAATTCTTCAGAGAGTGCACCAAGAG
The DNA here is from genome assembly GCF_002204515.2 of Aedes aegypti. Lineage (NCBI taxonomy): Eukaryota > Metazoa > Arthropoda > Insecta > Diptera > Culicidae > Aedes > Aedes aegypti. The sequence continues at coordinate 9,449 of NW_018735823.1, read as the reverse complement.
TTTTTCCAACTTTGCATTTCTGGTGCTGTGAAGAAGTCACTTTTTCCGTTGTATCATGGTCTCTGGACACTATTGTTGGTGATTGTGATATTTGTTGCCTCTGTTTTTATCTCCTTTGTTTCGCCCGAGATTTTTTCTGATCTAGATATCATTTGAAATCCTTTTTTTCTGGAATAAAAGCTTGAGATTTCAACTTTTCAGAAAAAATATAAAACCCTGAAAAAAATATTTTTTACATGACAATATAGGGTAAATGATGTTTTTTTTTTTTTTCTTTTTATTTATGTAAGTTCATTCTCTTCAAAACGTTATAATACTTCTTACAACTACTTACAGTACTATTTACTTTACAAAATATTTTGTAAGTAACCTACATAGTTTCCGATTGTTCTCCCTCCAAAAAGACATTTTACCAAAATGCATTGAGAGCAGAACCAAATTGTTTCACTAAAAATTTTCTATTATTCCATCGAATGTTTCGTAATCGCCTGTGAAAGTCAAATAAAGTGCCGTTTTTGAAATGTTTAATGTTGTAGCTAGCTCCATTCCTTGCTGTGCGCTTGAACAAGCCAGTTCAGTTTTTGGCAGTCGGTAGTTTTTTGGTTTTTTCTTCCACCGCCCGTGTGGTTTTTACCAGTGCAGTATTGTACCGTAGTGCTTTAAACCGCGCATCGTGAAGGAAGCGAACCAGATTGGCAAGGGTCAACTGGTATCGTGCCACGAGAAGATATTGTCACCATCATCCCCTGGTGATTGGATTCCCCGTTTGCATCAGCAGCAAAACGACGACACGTTTTTTCTGCCTACCTACGGTGTAGAAGACCAGCTGCGGTCATCGAACGGGAACGGATAAGTATCAATTGTATACCTACTCCACATCCTTTTGAATTGCTTTCGCATCTCTGAACAAACAAGGTTGAGTTCAAGGTTGTTTTTCGGTTCACTTCTGTCTCTCTCCCGGTGCCAGTTTTGCCCGAATAGGGGAGGCTTGTACAAAACAGCCCTAATCGGTTAAGTTTTTTTTTCTCGATATATTTTTTTTTTTTTTTTTGGTATTATTTTTTTTTTTTTTTTTTTGCCCGTATAGGGGAGGTGTGTACAAAATAGCCCACTGATAAGTTAACTTTAAGCATTTTTTGTTTTTTTTTTTTTTTGTACTTTATTATTATTATTTTTCTTTTTTTTTTTTTTACTTTATTGTTTTTTTTTTTTTATAATTATTTGGTTGCGGTTGATTTTTATCCCGCATGGACGAATCGGATGGAGGCGATACGCCTCCTAAAGATCTCGTTGCTCGAACGCGGTTTTATCAACCGTCTTCGGCTGGGCCTTGGGTTGTCTATTTCCGGCGCAAAAATAAGATTTTGAATGTGCTCTCGATCTCTAGAGAGCTGACGCGTAAATATCCTGGGACCGTTATTCACCAAGTGAAGCAATCCAAGCTGCGTGTAACTGCACCTAGTTACAAAGCAGCGAATGAGATTGCTCAGCATGAGGCTTTTACTGTGGAGTATTTTATCTACATACCTGCCAGAGAGGTCGAGGTGGAAGGGAAAATTATCGACGCGAGTCTGACATGCGAAGACATTAAGACTGGCAAAGGTGTTTTTGAGAACCGGTCCATTCCTGATGTGGCTATACTGGATTGTAAACAATTACAATCAGTTTCCATGGAAGGAAATAAAAAAGTGTTTTCGCCGTCAGCCTCGTTTCGTGTAACTTTTCCTGGTTCCGTTCTCCCGAAATTTGTTTGCATTGATAGTGTTTTTTACCCAGTGCGCCTTTACGTGCCGAAGGTATTCAATTGTACCAACTGCAAACAGCTTGGTCATAGTGCTAGCTTTTGCGACAACAAGCCCCGTTGTGGCAAATGCAACCAAGCTCACTTGGAAGATGATTGCACACAGGAAGCTGAAAAATGCAGCTACTGTCGTGAGGATCTTCATGATTTGCAGAAGTGCCCGGCATACAAAAGGCGCATTCGAAATGAGAGTCGCTCCATTGTGAAGCGCTCCAAGAAGACGTATGCGGAAATGGTGAAAGCTTTAAATCCGCCTGCAAAAGAGTCTTCATCAGCCATCCCAGTTGGTAACTCTTTTCAAGAGTTGTCTTCCGACGAAGCGAACGACGACGAAACCGATGGGGGAGATTCTTCGGAGGTACACGCACCCGGAAAACGAAAGTCTCCATCTTCTCCGGGACTGCGCCGTAAGGTAATGAAATCTTCCCTCAAAAGTTTGCCGAATTCTAAAGGAGGTGGGGCAAATTTGAAAATCCCGAAGAAACAGGTCTTTGATGCTTCCGTTCCGTGTTGCAGCAAAGATCTGCCGCCCCCGCCTCCGCCGATTAAATATACTTCGAAAAGATGCTCTAGACAAGATAGCAAGAAAAAAGCTACTGAAGTTCCTCGCTCTTCCTCGAAAACCCCCCGGGCCAAGCGAGGACTGATAACTTTTACGGCCCTTGTGGATCGCATATGTGATGCCCTCGGAGTTTCAGACTCATTCAGAGGCATACTCGACCTTTTTCTCCCCGCAATAGAAGAGTATCTCAGGGAATTGACTATCTCGTGGCCCCTCCTTGCTTCGATCATATCTTTCGATGGATAATTCATCGAGTGAGGTACAAGATATGATCACTGTGTTACAGTGGAACTGTCATAGTCTAAAACCTAAATTAGACACATTTAAGTTTTTGCTTCACAATTCAGATTGTGATATATTTGCACTTTGTGAAACATGGCTTTCTTCTGAAGATGATCTTAACTTCTACGATTTTAACATTATACGCCAGGATCGAGATGATAATTACGGGGGTGTGCTTTTAGGGATCAAAAAGTGCCATTCATTCTACAGAATCCCCATCCCGACTCATCCAGGCATAGAAATCGTTGCTTGCCAAATAAACGTAAAGGGTAAAGATCTTTGCGTAGCTTCTGTTTATATTCCTCCAAGAGTTTCAATAAACCGCCGTCATCTTTGGAATGCAGTCTCTATGCTTTCATCTCCAGTTTTAATACTGGGTGATATGAACTCACATGGTACTGGATGGGGCGAATCTTATGACGATTATAGAGCGGCTATTTTCTATGACTTATGCGACGATTTCAACTTGAACATTTTGAACACAGGTGAAGTGACACGTATTTCATCCGACGGCAAAGAAAGCCGTCTTGACCTGTCTTTAGGATCAAGTTCACTATCATTCGATTGCATGTGGAAGGTGATCGATGACCCCCATGGTAGTGATCACTTGCCCATAATAACCTCTATCAGAACTAATTGTGAAAGGTCAGAACAGTCAATTCAGGTTCCTTTTGACCTCACTAGGAATATCGATTGGCAAAAATTTGCATCAGCGGTAACTTTTGGTATCGAATCATTCAACACTCTCCCACCGTTGGATGAGTATCGATTCCTAACAGAATTGATTTATAAAAGTGCATTAGAATCCCAAAAGCAACGAGTTCCAAGTGCATCCTTCAAAAGACGACCAGCCACACCTGGTTGGGATGATGAATGCACTCAGTTGTATCGAGAAAAATCTAATGCCTTTAAAGCTTTTCGTAGATATGGTACCTCAGAACTTTATTTAGAGTACTCGAAGCTCGAAAAAAGACTGAAGAATCTTATTAAAGCGAAGAAGCGTAGCTATTGGCGGCGTTTCATCGATGGCCTCTCACGAGAAACTTCAATGACGACGCTTTGGAGAGTGGCTCGCAACATGCGAAACCGCTCATCCTCAAATGAGAGTGACGAATACTCCAATCGTTGGATATTCAACTTCGCAAAAAAGGTCTGTCCAGACTCAGTTCCAGCTCATCCGCCTTTTTGGGAAACTCCAAGAGACGATGCTTTGGATAGACCATTCACTATGCTGGAATTTTCTATGGCTCTTCTTTCATCAAACAACTCCTCTCCGGGAAGCGATATGATTAAGTTCAATCTTCTTAAAAATCTCCCTGATATCGCTAAAAGACGGTTGCTTGACCTGTTCAACTCATTCATGGAACACAACATTGTTCCACCTGAATGGAGACAGGTCAAAGTAATAGCTATTCAAAAGCCTGGGAAACCAGCGTCTGATCATAATTCGTACCGCCCGATCGCTATGTTATCATGTTTAAGGAAATTGTTAGAAAAAATGATCCTATCCCGACTCGATCACTGGGTCGAATCAAACAACATGCTTTCCAGTACACAATTTGGCTTTCGCAAGGGCAAAGGAACAAACGATTGTCTAGCGTTGCTTTCATCAGATATTCAACTAGCCTTTGCGGACAAGGAGCAATTGGCTTCGGTTTTCTTGGATATTAAGGGCGCTTTTGATTCAGTTTCCATAGAAATATTGTCAGAAAGCCTGCACAATAGTGGATTACCTGGAATATTGAATAATTTCTTGTACAATCTGTTGTCAGAAAAACACATGAGCTTCACTCTCGGTCAACTGACAACTTCCAGAATTAGCTATATGGGCCTTCCCCAAGGCTCATGTCTGAGTCCCTTGCTTTATAATTTTTATGTTAAAGATATTGACAACTGTTTGGAAGAACCATGCACGCTTAGACAACTTGCAGATGATGCTGTGGTCTCTATGAAGGGTCCACGAGCGGAAATCCTGCAAAGACCATTGCAAAATTCCCTTGATAATCTATCCACTTGGGCTAGAAACTTAGGGATCGAGTTTGCTCCGCAAAAAACTCAACTGGTTGTATTTTCTAGGAAGCGGAATCCTGCCCAACTGAAGCTTAAGCTTTTGGGAACAGACATCGACCAGTCTTTGACTTCAAAATACCTTGGGGTCTGGTTTGATTCAAAAGGCACTTGGCGAACCCATATTAGGCATTTAACGGAAAAATGCCAACAAAGGATCAATTTTCTACGAACAATTACCGGAACATGGTGGGGTGCTCACCCGGAAGACCTCATAAAACTCTATAAAACAACCATTCTCTCTGTTCTAGAGTATGGCTCTTTCTGTTTCTCTCAGCAGCAAACTGCCACCTTGATTAAATTGGAACGAATTCAATATCGTTGTTTGCGTATCGCCTTAGGGTGTATGCACTCAACACATAATGCGAGCCCTAGAGTTCTGGCAGGGGTTTTACCGCTACAGAACCGATTCTGGGAAGCTCTCGCTAAGAATACTGATTAAGTGTGGAGTGAGCAACACACTCGTTATCGAAAAATTTCGAAGAATTGCTCAAACTGAATGCTCAGTCAAAATTCATGAGAGTTTATCTCTACTACATGTCATCTGACATTAGCCTTCCATGTTACAACCCCCCACGTGTACGCTTCACCAATGACAGTTCCTCTGTTGAATATGATCTATCCATGAAACAAGCTATTCATGGAATTCCAGATCAACTTCGATGTATTACTATCCCACGTATTTTTAACGCAAAGTACCAGAATGTCGATTCCTACAGGAGATATTTCACTGACGGGTCCCGTATAAATGGATCCACTGGCTTCGGTGTCTTCAATGAAAACTCTTCCGCCTTCCGAAAACTTCAGGAACCTTGCACGGTTTATGTTGCTGAGCTGGCAGCAATCAACTTCGCTTTGGGGATGATCTCAAACATGCCCGCAGACCACTTCTTCATCTTCTCGGATAGTCTCAGTTCTATTGAGGCTCTCCGATCGATGAAACCTGTAAAGCATGCATCTTACTTTCTTACAAAAATAAAGAGAGCAGATGTGTGCACTGGTCGAAAGATCATATAAGATTACCTTTGTATGGGTCCCCTCACATTGCTTAATTTATGGCAATGAGAAGGCGGACTCTCTCGCAAAGGTGGGCGCTGAGGAAGGTGAGATTTATGATAGACGAATTTCACACGATGAATTTTTTCATTTAGTACGTCAAAATTCTCTTCACGGTTGGCAAAGCGATTGGCTAAATGACCAACTGGGACGGTGGTTACATTCCATAATTCCTAGAGTTTCCTTGCGAGCCTGGTGGAAAGGTTTGGACATAAGTCGAGATTTCATTCGCGTGATGTCAAGACTTATGGCCAACCATTACTCGCTAGATGCACATCTACATAGGATTAACCTCGCGCTGAGCAATATTTGTAGTAGGTGTGGTTCCGGTTATGATGACATCGATCACGTAGTTTGGCAGTGCCCGGATATGGACGCCTCCAGAGCGCAACTTTTGGATACCCTTGCGGCCCGAGGTAGACAACCCTATGTTCCAGTTAGAGATGTGTTGGGCACCCGCGATTTCACTTATATGGTCGCCAATTTACGATTTCCTTCGCTTGTCTTGTATAAAAGTTTAATTCTCTGTGTTCTCTTCTCCAGTTTTTTTTTCTCTGTGTTGTCCCTTTTGTGTTGGATTGAGGATCCTGGCCATCCGGCAGACGAATACCGCAAGAAATTGGTACCAACGCCATGACACGATAATAGAGCTACCACGCTAATACCTCCCGGATGAGCTGCAGAGAACCCTAAACCCAATCCTTACCATGTCCTTCCCTTTCAAAATTGTGACCATTAACCTCGAGTTGCCACGAGTACCCTGGCTCCATCCCATACTAACTTTGGTAATGAAAATGTAAATAAATTGTAAATAGTACAAAAATGAACTTCGGCTCCGTAAAGCGTTACACGCATTTGAGCCCCAAATAAACGAACTAGTAAAAAAATGTTGTAGCTAATGGCTTCTCATACTATGAAAAGCAATGCCTTTTTATTATTACATTTATCTACTGTTTCATCCATCAAAACTTGTTCAGGAACGCTATACTTTAATTGATTTTTTTCAGCTATACTCTCTATCCAACTCCATATGTTTTTTGATTCTGTGAATTTTTTAATTCTATGAATATTGTTATCAATTTGTCCACATTTTTCACACCAGTAATTTTCTAACCCATTTATTCTATGATTGTACATTTTAACTTTATTGGGAATTATGTCATTAAACACTTCAAAGAGAACAGATTTAGTCTACGAAGAGATATAGTTTTTACTAATGTTTTCCCATACTTGATTTCCACCCTTCACATGGATATTTCCTTTGTATTGTATTTATTTCATCCAACGTACTCAAAAACAAATTGTAAATTTTTTTACACGAATCATAAAAGGGATCATTCATTAAATCTTTTGCTTTTTGTATCAACCTATTAGTGTTACTTGTAACATTTTTCAAGCCGGAAGTTTGCAAGAGAAAATGTTTTTTACCACTTTCAGAATTTGTCAAATTAATAAGACAATTTACAAATAAAGCTTTTGTTTTACTTTCAACATCCACCAGATTTAAACCACCTTTTTCTTGTGGTTTATATAGCTGATTCTTGGTAATTTATATATGGGATTTCCTAGCCCAGAAAAACCTTCCAGTTATTATTCTGATTTTTGCTACATGTTTATTTTCAATTGGCAAATTTGAGAAATGTACCATAATTTTGAAAGTATGAATACATTCAATATCCATATTCTTTGAACGTAAATTTAAGTTTCTGGAAAAATTTACTGCTAGAGAAGCCTGAATTTTCCTAATCAAATCTTCATAGTTACTAGAAATCATAGATTTATAATTGGTCTCAATAATCAATCCCAAAATCTTAATTTTCGTTTCTTCTTTAATCTGACTTGGACCCATTTTACATCATTGACATCTCAAAAATCCTGATTTTTTTAAATTCATCTTAATTTTTGCGAATATTGAAAATCTTCAATCAAATTTGAGAATCAAGGTCTAGCTCCTGTTCGTTTACTGGATTACTAAGGTTAGATCGTCCGAGTAACCAAATATTTTAAAAAATCTTTCTTCCAATCAATATTCCATTTAAATTTTTGTATAAACGTTCTTAATCAGAGGTTCCAGATACAACGAAAACAAAATCATAGACATCGGACATCCTTGCCTTACGGATCGACTAATTTGAAAAGACTCTGACAAAAAACCATTCACCAGAACTCTGGAAGATGCGTTTCTGTACATTGTTTTGATCATATTAATTACTTTTTCCGGAACTTTGAAAACATCGAGAATTTTCCATAAGCAACTGTGGCTTACTGAGTCGAAGGCCTTTTCTAAATCAATAGTCAAAAGTACGAATTTGAACTTCTTCGATTGTTGTGCTTTCACTACAAGACTCCTAATACAATCCAAATTATTAATGCATGATTGGCTTTGTTTTCCTGCCGTTTGTCCTACATCAAGTAGAAAATCCATAATTTTTGAAAATCTGCTTGCAATTATTTTCATCAAAATTTTATAATCCGTATTCAAAAGGCTAATAGGCCTAAAGTTGTCTAGATTTGAATGATTACCTTTTTTATGAATTAGTGTAATAATTCCTGAAGAAAAGTTATCCATTGGTTTCATTGAACCAGATAAAAGGCCGTTGAATAACTTCAATAAATCCCCTTTTAACATTTCAAAATGTGTTGCATAGAATTCGTAGTTGATCCCGTCCGGACCGGGGGATTTCTTCTTGGTGGCATTCGTAATAATCGTTTTTAATTCGTCTTCTTCGATGCTGTCAACTAAATTATTCCGCTTATCTTCATCTAAACATTTTTCGAGCGATTTCAATGCGTCAAACCCATCATAATCGATGTGGAGTTCTCCATTATCAGTGAAACTATTTTTGAAATATTCATAAGCTGCTTTTGTTGGTGAAACTTCCTCATTGCCATCGGGCTCTACCGTAAACGATGCTGAACTCTGATGTTTCATGTTTTTCGAAACTTGAAAAATACTAACTCTTTCTTCTTCTAATAACGCCGCTTCATCACATCGGGTTGCATAATATTGAAGACGGTTTTGCTCGATTTCTAAAATCCTCGATTTGATAACTCCTATTTCAGTATCTACATTTTCTCCAGCTTGTTGTTTTTCAATGCAACGCATAAGCTTTGTGTGTAAGCATTCCTTGATTATTGAAATATTTTTATTGAAACTGACAGATTTTGACTTATAAAACTGTCTTACTTTTGCTTTAAAATCAATACTCCACCATTCTGAAAAATTGTTAGTATACTTTTTCCTTAGTTTTAATTTTTCATACTCTAGTTTAAAATCATTGGATACAACATCGTCCTGGAGAAATGCTGAATTAATTTTCCAATATCCACGTCCATGTGGCATTGGAGATTGATTGCTATCTATGCTGAACTGAAATCGTATTGCATGGTGATCGGAGAATGGAACCGGGACTGTCTCAAACTTCGATACTCTTTTAATAAAATCTTTATTTGAGTAAAAACGATCCAACCGTGAGGCTGATTTGTTTCTCACAAAGGTGAATTTTCTGTTGGAAAACCCATTACTTTCCAATTCCAAGTCTTTCAGGTCGAAAAGTCCTACTAAAGAACGTAAGCCATGGCAAATATTGTATGCGCGGTTCTTAGTGTCTCGTTCATCAACTACACAGTTAAAATCTCCCCCCAAAACATGATTCCTAGCTGTAGTTTTGTTGAAATGTA
>NW_018735822.1:0-19822 GCF_002204515.2 Aedes aegypti | reverse complement strand
AACATGCCCGCAGACCACTTCTTCATCTTCTCGGATAGCCTCAGTTCTATTGAGGCACTCCGATCGATGAAACCTGTAAAGCATGCATCTTACTTTCTTACAAAAATAAGAGAGCAGATGTGTGCACTGGTCGAAAGATCATATAAGATTACCTTTATATGGGTCCCCTCACATTGCCTAATTTATGGCAATGAGAAGGCGGACTCTCTCGCAAAGGTGGGCGCTGAGGAAGGTGAGATTTATGATAGACGAATTTCACACGATGATTTTTTTCATTTAGTACGTCAAAGTTCTCTTCACGGTTGGCAAAGCGATTGGCTCAATGGCCAACTGGGACGGTGGTTACATTCCATAATTCCTAGAGTTTCCTTGCGAGCCTGGTGGAAAGGTTTGGACGTAAGTCGAGATTTCATTCGCGTGATGTCAAGACTTATGTCCAACCATTACTCGCTAGATGCACATCTACACAGGATTAACCTCGCGCTGAGCAATATTTGTAACAGGTGTGGTTCCGGTTATGATGACATCGATCACGTAGTTTGGCAGTGCCCGGATATGGACGCCTCCAGAGCGCAACTTTTGGATACCCTTGCGGCCCGAGGTAGACAACCCTATGTTCCAGTTAGAGATGTGTTGGGCACCCGCGATTTCATTTATATGGTCGCAATTTACGATTTCCTTCGCTTGTCTTGTATAAAAATTTAATTTTCTTGTGTTCTCTTCTCCAGTTTTTTTTTTTCTCTGTGTTGTCCCTTTTGTGTTGGATTGAGGATCCTGGCCATCCGGCAGACGAATACCGGCAAGAAATTGGTACCAACGCCATGACACTACAATAGAGCTACCACGCTATACCTCCCGGATGAGCTGCAGAGAACCCTAAACCCAATCCTTACCATGTCCTTCCCTTTCAAAATTGTGACCATTAACCTCGAGTTGCCACGAGTACCCTGGCTCCATCCCATACTAACTTTGGTAATGAAAAAGTAAATAAATTGTAAATAGTACAAAATGAACTTCGGCTCCGTAAAGCGTTACACGCATTTGAGCCCCAAATAAACGAACTAGTTAAAAAAAAATTCCATTTCAGGTTCAAGTCTAAAACAAAGAATGAAAGGATTAAGAAAGTGCCTTACCTAAAGCCAAAATAAATCACAAACATACCGAATCAGTTACAAATCAGGAAAAAAGAAAAAAAAACAAGAAAATCCAAAACATGACGAGCTACAAAAAGAATAAGTAGGTATATAATGTCAAAAACAGTAAGAAAAGACAAAATATGTCGATAGAAGGTAAGACCAAGTTAGAAGGCTTTCTATAGACTATATAAAAAAAACTAGATACAAGATATAAAAGGGGCCAAGAAAGATCACAAAAAGCCAAAAAATTCTAAGATAGACTTACCAAAACACACAAAATGATAAACCTAAACAGGTCAAATGAGACCAAACAAGGAAGTAAAATTATTCAAAAAGACAAACAAAATAAAGAGACCAGTATACACTCTCGTGCATAAGTTTGGGTTCACCCCCTAAAAACATACAAAAGTGTTCAGTCCCTATCTCTGTGATTACACGTTCATTTGAAACTCTCTAAGCCGCATTTGAAAGGCAAAGAGTTATTCTTACTCCGTATGTATTTTTCCAAAAAAAATTTGAATTTTATATACTAAATTTTTACTTAAAGTTGTGAGATTTTTCAAAAAACACTTTACAAAAAAAAAAATTGTATTTTCCTCAGCATTGGATCGACCAAAATTTGGAAACAAGATGTCATTAGAATCGTAATCTTATATTCTCTGAAGAGCGCTCACGAGATTTTTGCGCAAAAATCTGAAAACTATTCAAAATAAATGAAACAGTCATTCAAGTCATCGTGCAAAAGTTTGGGTTTACCCCTCAGTATGGTGTATCGTGCGAAAGTTTGGGTACACCTGAACTTACTTAATACACAAAAAATCTATGAAATATCAAACCAATCATGTGCGTGCCATTATTTGCGTTTGAAAAAACTATGAATAATTAAAATCAGTTGAAAAATGGCTGAGATATTGACAAAAATGATTTGCGTGCGGTTCAGGCGAACCCAAACTTTTGCACGATTTGCATCATATTGAGGAGTGAACCCAAACTTTTGCACGATGACTTACTACGATGACTGTTTCAATGATTTTGACTGGTTTTCAGATTTTTCCGCAAAAATTTCGTGAGTACTCTTTCAAGAATATAAGATAACGATTCTAATGACACCTTGTTTTTTAAATTGTGGTCGATCCAATGCTGAGGAAATTACAATTTTTATTTCAGTGTGTTTTTTGAAAAATGTCACAACGTCAAGATAAAATTTAGTATACAAAATTCAAAAATTGTTTTTGAAAAAATACATACGAAGTAAGAATAACTCTTTGTCTTTCGGATGCGGCTTAAAGAGTTTCAATTGAACGCGTAATCACAGAGATATGGACAGAACAATTTTGTATGTTTTTGAGGGGGTGAATCCAAACTTCTGCACGGGAGTGTAGGTCAAAAGGTTCACAAAAACCCAGACACATGCACAAAAGCCCCAAAAACCAATATAGGACACAAAACAGGTAAAAAACTGCAAACAATGAAATAAAGCAAACAATGCTTGCAAAAGAGTTAAACTATAATAGAAGGCAAAAACATAGTAAAAGTGGACATAATATGTCGACAGAAAAGGCCAGAACAGGCTAAAAGGCCTCCTCTAGACTACATAAGAAAAAACAAACAAGCAAGATAAAAAAAAACCTAAAGAAGACGGGAAATGCCATTTAATGCCAAAAACAGACCAAGATAGACCAACAAAAAAAAAAAGCCAAACGATACTGAAATAGGACAAATTACGCCAAATAGGAACGTAAAGATCGTCACTGGTCATAGAGTTAGAGTAGGACCGTTTTTTTTAAATTTGTATTCAAGTGAATTTGAACATGTTTGGCTTTTCTTCACTCAAGGTCCAAAACGCCCAAACGACTGCCGAAAAAGGCAAATTCATAAAGGAGGGAGGACTAGGTCAAAAAAGCCCAGACACGTGCGGAAAAGTCTTAAAAAAAAATATAAAGTAAAGGACACAAAACAGGTAAGAAACTGCAAAAAAGGCCAATCAAGACAAGTTAAAATAGACCAAACAAGGTAGGACAAAATCATCAAAAAAAAAAAATCCAAGCAATTCACCAAAACAGCCCACACAGGCCTCTAAGTGAAACCAAAAACAGGCTTTAAAGGTTTCAACTGGTCAGAAAAAATGCTAAAAAATTAAAAAAAAAGTGGAATGAAAAAAATGAAAAAAATGGCAAGGCTATGAGAAGTAAGGAAGGGCATTCAGTAAAAGGCAAGAAAAATAAGGTCAGAATCTTCAAAACGGAAAAGGCAAACCAAACCAAAAATTTCACAACAAAAAAAAAAGAAACGTATAAAAAATAAAAACATAATTAAAAATATGAAACGGTAATGCAAGGCTAAAACGGTCATAAAGTTCACAAAAAGCCGTAAATGCATCAAATACGAAAAAAACTAAACATGGTAAAAAACAGACCAGGATAGGTGAAAACAATTCTAACAAAGCCTGAGCAATCGATAAAGGTTACAAATGGACGAAAACAGATAAAAAAGTCTCAAAACCCAACATGAAAAAAATAACACAACGACGAAAAAGTCCAAGTATGAAAACAACAAAAACGGATAGGAAAGTCCTGAAAATTTTGAGAAGTAATGTTTAAACGCAAAAACACCAAAAGAGTACAAAAAGCAAAAACAAAGCAAGTACATTTAAAAAAGGCCTTACGACGCCTAGAAAACTCAAAAGTTCGCTAAGAGAAGCCAAAAGCCGTAAAAATCACCAAGGGGAAAAGGGCTAATACTTTAGCGTATATAAGCTTGAAACTGCATGAGAAAGTCACAAAAAAAGGGATGGGGAAACAGTAATCAAATAGTGATTAAAAGGGCAGTAAAAGCATCACAAAAAAAAAAAAAAACAAAAGTGAACAAGAACAGTCAAGATGCGAGAAAAAAAGCAAAAACGCAAAAATATTCGCAAAAAAGCTAAAACTGTCACGTAGAAAGTTTTATCTATAACAGGACGAATCAAGAAAAAAGCAGTGAAGACAAAAAAGGCATAAACAAAGAAGCAATAAGATGCAGAAAAATGCTACAAATAGTCAACCATTTCGAAAATGACCACCCAAGGACAAGTGATGCTATAAAAGATTATGAAAGGCCAAATTCCGGTCATTGTCAAAAAAGAATCAAACTGTGGTTAAAAGTAATAAAACAACAACTATTAAAAGGCTCAAACCGTCAAATAACTGAAAGAGGCTACATGAAAGCCAAAAAAGCCTCCAAAAGATGAAAAAACCTGAAATTTTAAACATGTCGAATATTTTAAGGAAACAATAGGCAAATAGTGCCAAAAAGGGTGGAACTACGTTACAAGGCAAACATAGTAAAAATAAATAATATGTTGCCTAAAACAGATTGATTTTGTAGCCTATGTAAGAAAAAAAAAAACAACAAGATAAAGGAGACCAAAAGGGTCAGGAAATGCGAAAAAGGCTCAGATAAACCAACATAAAATTCATTTAGAAATATGAAACAATACATTAAACAGGCTTGAAAAGGGCCGTAAGTCTTAATTGTCTTATAAACTGAACACCGGTCCATTTTTTAAAATTGTATTAAAATGAATTTCAATTAATCCGGCTTTGTTTTTACCCACGATTAAAAACGTAAAAAATAACATAAGAAAGCTAACCAATGCCGAAAAGGCACACTTATAAAAGAGGCCAAGATAATTCAAAAAGGTTCACATATGGCGTATGCAGAAAAGCCTCAAAAACCAATATGGACACAAAACAAGTAGTTAATTGCAAACAAGAACGAAAAAGGGCAAACAAGCCAGGCTAAAATATACTAAACATCTAAATCTCCGAAAAAAAAAAAAAATCTATCGAAGTCAAAATATGTCAAAACAGCCCTCAAAGCCCTTTTTGTGTTCTTTGACCTTAAGTGAAGCCAAAAAAGGCTTGAAAAGACTCAGGGAGAATGTGAAAAAGGTAGCATGAAATTTAACCCTCTAATACCCAACCCCGCCTTTAGACGGGGTACACTTTGGAATTTTGTATAGTTTTTCGTAGCTCGGAAATCAAATTGTTTTTATTTTTCGCTTATACTTTGATCATAATAGGCAGATTAGAAAGTTTTTTATGACTTTTGAAACTTTTTGTATTTTTAGAAATTGTTTGAAAAATTGCATTCTTATATAACCTACAAATGCCTGGGGTTCATTTAACATGCAATATAAAAATCGTACTTTTATATTTTTCTACGATCAACCTATCACAAAAAAGAGCCTGGTGGTATTAATATAATTTCAAACCTGTTTTTCCCGTTAGTTACATGCTCCGAAAAAAAAATAAAAAAATTAATGTTTTAAAAGTGCCGTAAAAATTCAAATTTTTATTATTGCCAAAAATCAACAGCTAGAAAAGGCTTCAAGAAAAAATGAAAAAAGCTAGGGATGTTCAAAAATAAAATTATAAAAATCAAAAACCAAATTTAAAAATTTGCGAATAAAAATAAATAATTGCCCCGAAACGTTTTAGAACGATTTTAGATTACGAAAAATAATACTTAAATCGAAAATAAAAATTTGGGTATTAGAGGGTTAAACCTTTCATGCTACCTTTTTCACATTTTCCTTAGCCCAGCAAGGCTATAAGAAAGAGAAAATTATGGCCAGAAATTTCAAAACATAAAAAAAAACAAACTAGATCTAAAATTTACCAACAAAAATATCATAGAAAGCCTAAAAGCTCACAGAAAGCCATAAAAGCATCAACCACACAAAAAAACTAAACAAGGACGAAAATAGACCAGGATAGGTCAAAAAGCCCGAGCTATCGGTAGAAGCCAGAAACGTTCGAAAACAACTAGAAATGCCTCGAAAAAATAAAACTAAACGGCCAGTTGGAGCTGGTAAAGGACGAACAAAGTCTAAAAAGTAAGAAATCTTCGAAAACGGTTGGAAAGTCCTGCAGGTAGAGATGTACAAAAAGTTCAAACAAAGCAAAAACAGTCAAGTACAGTTCAAATAAACCTAACAAAGACAAGATAAGCCGAAAGTTCCCTTAAAAAAAGTCAAAAATTAGCCAGACCAGCAAATGCCGAAAATGATGAAAAGCCTAATACTTCCACGTAAATAATGATGAAGAAGCTTGTACCTGTCTGGAAAAGCTACGAAAGAACAAAAAGAGGAAACAGTGATCAAATAACGATCAAAAAGGGCAGAAAAAGAATAACAGCAAAAAAGGACAAACATATCCACAAAAGAACTCAAAGTGTCATATAAATGAGATACCATAAATTTAAATCTGTTAGTAAAAACTAGAAAGGGATAAAACTGGAAAAAATAATGCAGTGAAGATCAAAAAGGTATAAACGTAATATAGCAACTAAAAACAGAAAAGCTACAAAAAATCAAAAATTTGTAAAAACGGCAGTACAAGGACGCCTAATGCTATAAAGAATATAAAAGGCTAAATGTGGTCATTGTCAAAAGAAGAACAAATTATGTCAAATCCTATTAGTGGCCAAAAAATCCAAAAAAAGATAAAATGGCCAAAACAGTAAAAACGAAAGGCTGAAAGAAACTATTAAAAGTCTCAAGCTGTTGAAAAGGACAAAGAAACTACAAATATACCAAAAACAAAGTTAAATGTAATAAAAAAAGAAAATCATGAAAAATCGAAATATGCCAAGATTCAAAAGAAAAAAGAATAACCAAATAATGCCAAAAGAATCAAACTATATAAGAAGGTTTTACCTTCTAAGAGCAACAATGGACAAAATATGTGGATAAAAGACCAATACAGGCCTGAAAAAGGCCTTCTTCAGAGTATATACGAAAACACAAATAAAACAGAGAGACCAAAAGGGGTCCTGAAAAGTCATTGAAGGAAGAAAAAAAAACAAATACATTAAAAATGCCAAACAATACCTCAACATGTTGAATGATTCGAAAAACGGACGAAAGAAATCTTAAATGGTATTAAAAGCTGGGAAAGCACATCAATGTACGGAAACGTTAGAAAAGCTAACCAAGAATGCCGAAAAAGAGAAAAAAACAATCGAAAGACGCAATTACCAGCTGACGAAAATTCTGAAGAAAGTGCAAAGAAAGTGGTTTTAGGAAGTTAGGAAGGGCATTCTCTAAAAAGCCAAGAAAAAATAAGGCCGAAATACCTCAAAACGCATAAAAAGCAACTAGGGTAGGTGTACCAGTTATGGACATAATCTTTTCCTATTTCGCCATACGCCATTTGATTACCTTCAAATCTTTCATCATTCTGTATGTTTAAGTAGTTTAATATCAAATATATCTTGATGTTAACACATTCAAAAATATTGAAAATGTGACAGTTTTCGACAAAACACGTATGCCCAAATAGGGAACCACTATAGCCATAACTGGTACATTTTCCCAACATCTAAAATATGAAAACAAATCCATCAACAGTAAAATAATAAAAAGAGGCATGAAAAGTAAAAACGGTAATGCAGGCCTTAGAAGGTTAAAAAGCTCGAACAAAGTCGGTCAAGCATCATAAACCAAACAAAAAGCTAAACAAGGTCAAAAACAGGCCAGAATAGATGAAATGCAGAAGCTATCGAAAAGTCAGAAATGGTCGAAAGCAATTAGAAAACCAACCAAACATGAGAGAGAAAAATATCAGAAAGCCTAAAAAACAGGAAAGCCCTGGAAAGGTGATGAAGTAATGAACAAGCGGAAAATACTAAATAAGCCAATCAGCTCAAACAAAACCAAAAAGTGAGTATAGCTTAAAAAGCCCAAGCAATATCATAAAAAACCTTAAGTTCCCCCTATAAAAAGCCAAAAGCCTAAACCGTCACAAATAAACCAGCAATGACCACAAAAAAAATAAGAATAGGCCAAAGAAGATCTACAACTGCTAGTAAAGGTTAAAGCAGGGTAAACAATGCCATTAAAGCTTTATGCTCGTCCTTAAACAATGCCAAATTAGGCCAAAAAAGTCGTTAATCTGGTCAGGAAATGATATCAAAAGCAAATAACAGCTGAAAATGGTAAAGCTGAAGAGGTAAGGCTATAAAAGGGTATGATAAATCATATCACTACAACGTCAAATTAAGTCGAAAAGCAATTGAGGCATTAAAAGGCTTAAATAGGCCACAAGAAAGCATAAAAACTCAAAAAAAAAAAAAACAAAATCCAAAATAACAGCCCGTAAGACGGAAAAAGGCAAAATGCCAGAAAACAACCAAAAAAAGCTTAGAAACTAACCCACTTACCAAAAATAAGCAGCAAAAAAAGTGGCATAACAGATCAACTTGAAAAACGGCCGAAAGGAAGTCCCAAAATGAACACCAAGGAAGGTCCGAAAAAGTGGTAAAAACTCCAAACATGAACCAAAAAGTCAAACTAAAATGAAAAAGGCAAAGCAGCTAAAGGACGGGAAAACAACGTAAATAAAAAAGACAAAAAGGCAAGACAAGCCGGTAAAATGAGAGAAGCAAAAAGCGGTTTAGGAAAGGACACGGTAAAAGGCTTAGTAATGCTTATCTTCTTAAACAAAATTTATAAAAATGTCCAAATAGGTAAAATTAAGCCTAATATCGCGAAAGAGGTGAAAATGGATCAAAGTAATATGACCAACAACATGAGATCGAAAAAAAAAATGTTTAAAATGTTGAAAAATGCTAATAAAAGCCCAAAAATATGAACTGGAAGCATTGAAAGTCATAAATAAAAGGCTTAAATAGATCACAAAGCGCGAATAAAAAAAAGCTTAAAAGAAGCCAAAATAAGCCGTAGGACAAACGCGACAGAAAGTGGTTAGGAAAGGCCAGAAACGACCAAAAAGGTTTGCAAAAACTAACCTACTTACAAAAAATTAAAAAATTGTCCAAACAGATGAAATTATGCCTAAAAATTGGGGTGGGTAATGTCTTTTACATTATCGCGGGGCGTGACGTAGAACTACGATGATTAATAATTGATTTTGTCATGTGTATGAATTTGTAAGTGTACTAGTTTTGTGTTGTTAATGATCGGATGAAGTTTTCAGAAGTTAACTCTTTTTGGACTCATTTTGGTTGTCCTGAAAAGAACAATTTGTCGTTCTGTGGTTCCGAAAGCCAGTGTTTGGTGTTCCAGGAATAATGCCAGATGATTGAATTTGTTTGTTTGGTCGTTGCTTCCTTGTGTTGCTTGGTTGGGTGATCGGTTTCTGGCTCCAGCTGTAGTTCGCCAAACTCCTCCAGTAGATTAGATGTTTGATAGCACGGGTGCTTCAATCGTTTAGAATCGATAGAATCGGTCCAGTGCTTTGGTTTGTAGCAATATCCATTGCATGAGCATTTAGGCTCTGTACATTGATTACTCATCAATATGCAGGCTTGGCCGCTTATGATCCAGTATTTCACGCAGTTCGTCTCAAAGCGTCACTAATCGATGATTGCCTAAGCGCTGCAGCTCATTCCTCAAGTCAACCCTTTTGGGAGAATTGCTGCTTAGCATGCTGGAACTTAAAAATATTGGAAGAGTTTTCAAAAATAGTCCTTGCAGTGAAGAACCCGCGACAAACAAACATATACCAATTGCTGATCCTGGCTTTTGTCATAGTCGTACACGACCTCGGGGAAGTTCCACCTTGCGACTTATGAACAGTAAAAGCACAGGCACTAACCATCGGGAACTGAATGCATTTGCAGTTGATTAATGCCGCACAGTTTGAAAGTGAAATTAAAATTCTCTAAAACAGGAGAGTGGAAATTGGAATTTCAAAATCAAGAGCCTTACGTGGGCATGGAATATTTGAACTCTTATAACTGTTTGCTGGTTTAACGAAATTCATTGAATGGCCGCCGCAATTGAAAGAACAAGACATCAAAAGGGTCATGTCGTCTACATTACTGATCCCACATTCTGTCCCAAATAGTTTAATAACTGTTTTAAAATAGAACGTTGACTTCAAGCAAATCTATAAATAGGGGTGCTAGAGAAAATTTGACGTCCATTTTGCTTTCCATTCTCCGCTTGGATCGCATCTCAGCAAGCGACAGATCGGCTTGCTCTGTCGGGCGTGCTTTCTCAGGCACAGACATCGATAGCGAAAGACCTCCCCGTTTGTCTTGCTTCGCTCAAATCCCAAGCCAGTCGAGCGAGCGAGAGAAGATGCCGTCCGAAGCCAAAGTCATCACCGCTGCCGCTGCCAAGGAAGAAGAAGAAGAGCAAGCAGTCCACAGGAAAATTTGCAGATCGAGCTGTGAACACGGTCGGGCAAGTCATTCTCGCTTTGTGGTACACCCGCTTGTTTGCGTTCACCCCAGCCATCGTCCATCGCCGCCATCATTAGATTTCGAACTTAAGCCCGGTGATCCACTACCTGTTACTGTTGTGCGCCATCCACGCCACGAAACTTTCGGTTCGTCGTATAAGCAAATATGCTCAAATTTATACATTTGAGTTGAGGATTCCCCCCGTTTGACCATGGCAATCAACTGATAACATCCCGCAGTGTTATTTATCTGTAAGAGATCAAAGCTAACAAAGCCATCGGCCCTTTTCAGGGTCATCAAATTAGTGGAAAAGAGTTGAAAGAGAAATATTTCCGACTTTATCTATGACTTCTTATATTCCTAAATCATTTCACAGCTAATACAAAATTTCATTTGTCATGAATTAATTTATGACTCAACCATTTGAGATTGTACTCGCGGACGCTGCTGCAGTGCCGTAAGGGGGAGTGCTTCAACATTCCACAACGATTGTAAAATAGAGTGCCATTTCCAACAGCGTCTTTGAAATCCATATTTTATGGGAACACTTTGATTAGCAAAATTATCACATGTAACAAAATTGCGACATATTAGAATGCTTTTGAAAACATTCTCATTGAACATTGTAAATAATTTTGGCACCCATGGATCAGAAATTTACCGTCCATAATAAAGAAAACGATTGATTATCAATAGCTCGTATTGAATATTTAGTTAATATCAACCCTTCCAGCTTTCATGTTCGACCAATTTCTCACGCCAGTAGCATTCTCCGCAATTTTCAAGTATTTCCAGCCCAACACATTATTGGCAATACCCATTTCCCATATTGGTCGATCAGAAAGCGAAGAGCACAAAAGGGAGGAGCATCATCTGCTATTCTGAGGTTATGAAACATGCTTCCTTCGTCGGATCCAGTTTCATTCCCAATTCCGCTTTCGAGCTGGTAAAGAGCTCCCCCGAACTTGCTCAGCGAGAAAGTACCTCGATGCTAGAATCTGCTGAGCTTCAAGTGCCAATCCAGCATCTGGTTTGTGAAATCGCTCAAGATTTCTAGGTTGACCGATCCGCGCTTCTAGATTTCGACTCGTGGTAAACTCGTGGTCACAGCATCCAAGCTCAATCGGCCCTTTTCAGGGCCAACATACGTTCATAAAAGGTTTATTGGATGATATTTACTGATTTATCTATAATGATCTAAATTCGCGGTTATACTACAATTTGGTTCACATAATTTACCCCACATAATTACAATGAATTTGAGAATTTACCGCCTGCAGCGCCCGTCGGACCGTAAATAACCATCATACTACTCAGCATTGTATGTATTTCTAACAGCATCGTTGATTTATCATATAATGGGGGAACACTTCCTAAATTCTCGAGTATGGATATTGGAAAATGTATTTAAAATTGCGACAGATTTTGAATACTGTTCAACAAAATGTTTCCTGACCCATTGTAATGAGCAACTATTGATCTGAAATTTTTCTACATGTTAGTCTATTGCAAATGCCATAGTATATAAAATCAGAACACATTGAACATTGATCAGAAATATTTAAAATTTGCACGAAACCAAAACATGCGTGATTTTAATTAATTGTAAGCTATTAAAATAATGTTGATATTTTTACTGTCCATACGAAACGCGCATGTGAATTTTCCAAGGTATGTAAATCCCTAACCAAAGACATCAACTTCATGTATCTTATCCAAATATTGGTCAATCAGAAGAAGGCGAAGAATACGAAAGGGAGGAGCAATCTTCTGCAATTCAAATTATGTAAAACATACTATCTTCGACAGATTCGGTTCATTTAAGGGACGAATGACCTTCGGATTAAAATCCCTCTGTAACAAAACTGGATTCGGTTCATTTCATTTACACTTTCGAGCTATTAAGAACTTCTCGTGATAAACACAGTATAGCTAGTAATATTTCTTAATGTGCTTACCACATACTTGCTATAATCTCTTAATTCATCTCGTAGCATCATACAATATCTGATTTATCACGAATAATCGACAAATACGCAATTTGAGGATGGTCCGAGAACGCTGCTGCAGTGCCGTCGGGATGCAATAACAGCATAATGCTCTTTCTTATACGTCCCTTGCCAAGACATCAATTTCATATAGCCTATTTCTCAGATAACGCAATAGGCAACATGTAGAAAATCAATTAAGATCAATAGTTGCTCATTACAATTGATCAAGAAACAGTTTATTGAATAGTATTTAAAATTTGTCGCAATTTAATACATTTTCCAATTTCCGTACTCGAGATTTTTGGAAGCGGGGGCCATGACTGGTCCTGGCTGGAAATATTCGTGGGGAGAACTCGACCCTTTGCTGCAGGAATTTCATTAACAACTCTTTGGTAAAGCAGAAATTTTCCGAGGAAAAGTCTGCTTGAAGTGAACTTTTTCAAAACAACTCTTATTGATTGGAATATTATCAACAACTCTTTGTTAAGTAAAATCATCCTTAAATAACTCTTTGCTCCATCGCCAAAACCATCATTCATCAGTACAAGAATATGAATGGTAAGGAGAGGCAGATGGTGTATATTTCGCTGCGGTTACTTTCCAACAGGTCGCCGGTTGGCGCTGACTACTAATCCGTCCACTGAATGATTTTCAGTTGTGCTTTCGCTTCGTTGCTCTCTGGTTCGTTCCGTTACTCCGCACACTGGCTGTGGCTTTCACGCGCTCTTCTTTGTGCTCCGCTGCTTGATCCGTTCGTTATGCCGTTCGATTTGTGAATGAGCTGGGGAGCAGAAAACCAGTGGTTTTATTTGCTCGAGCTTCTTTCACCGATGGCGAGTGGTGGGGTTTCCGCTTAGTTGTTTCGTCACTCCGTTCGCTACTCGCACGCGATTGGTTATTGCTTTCGCGCTATTTTCGTATGATGATTCTTCGCTGAGAAAAAAAAACTGCAACTCTTTTTGATTTTCATGCAAAATAACCCAACTTTGATAAACCATATTCAGTTATTTATGAACGCAATTTGAATGAAATTTTCACAGAATATCAGAAATAACTTAAAATTTTAACATATATTTTTGAGTGATTTTTCCAATCACACATTGAAAAGCAGTAACGTTTGGACAAAGTGAATTTTTTTGACGATTTTTTTATAATTGACATAACGTAACAGCAAAGTTGTAGATTTTGACGAGATGAATAGTTTGCTGAAGACAGTTTTTTGTGTAAGGCTATCAGAATTTAAGATAAAAAGTTTTGAATTTTTCGTCGAAAATTACAGTTTAGTTCAAACCGTTATTACTTAAAAACTTGTAACGGAAAAATTATTCAAAAATATATGTTAAAACTCAAGTTACATCTGATATTCTGTGAATGTTTCATTCGACAATATTTCCATAAATAACTGAGATCTAACTTACCAAAGTTGGTCATTTTGTATGGAAAATCGAAAAAGTTGCAAATGCATGTGAATAAGTTGGGGGCCTTCCTTAGCCGAGTGGTTTGGTTAGAGTCCGCGGCTACAAGCAAAGCCCATGCTGAAGATGTCTGGATTCGATTCCCGGTCGGTCCCGGATCTTTTCGTAATGGAAATTTTCTTAAATTCCCTGGGCAATAGAGTATAATCGTAACCTGCCACACGATATACGATTGCAAAAATGGAAACTGTGGACAAAGAAAGCTCTCAGTTAATAAACTGTGGGAAGTATCATAAGCACACTAAGCTGAGAGCAGGCTCTGTCCCAGTTGAGGACGTTAATGTCAAGAAGAAAAGAGAATAAGAATAAGAAGATGTGAAATAAGTTCTCAGTTTATTCGACAATCAGCTAAATATTTCATGGGTGCACAAACAGCAACAGGGTAGCGGATCACAGGGATTTTAGTTGAAATCTGGAAACGTAGCTCAATAGTGAGCAAGTTCGAGGAGCTCTTACCAGCTCGAAAGCGGAAATGGAATGAACTGAATCCAACGAAGCAGCATGTTTTATAAACCTTGGAATAGCAGATGATGCTCCTCCCTTTTGTGCTCCTTTCTGATCGACCAATCTGGGAAATGGGTATGTGCCAATAATGTGTTGGGCTTGGAATACTTGAAAATTGTGGAGAATACTAATACGTGAGAAAATTGGTCGAGACATGAATTGTTGGAATGATTGGCATTCCTGAATATTCAATACGAGCTATTGATAATCAATCGTTTTCTTTATTATGACGGTGAATTTCTGATTCATGCGGTGCCAAAAATTATTACAATTGTTCAATGAGAAATGTCTTTTCAAAGCATTCTAAACATGTCGCAATTTTTGTTACATGGGATAATTTTCCTAATCAAACGTGTTCCCATAAAATATGGAACATAAAAGGCGCTGTTGGAAAAAGCCACTCTATTTTATAATCGTTGAAGCACTCACCCCGACGGCACGTGCAGCAGCGTCCGCGAGTACCAATCTCAATGGTTGAGTCATAAATTATTCATGACAAATGAAATTTTGTATGAAGCCGTGTGAAATTGATTTAGGAATATTAGAAGTTATAAATAAAGTCGGAAAATATTTCTCTTTTAACTCTTTTCCACAAATTTGATGGCTCTGAAAAGAACCGATGGCTTTATAAGCTTCGATGTGTTACGGATAAATAACACTGCTCGGACCAGCAAAACTCAGGGGGCTTCTGGTATTTGCCCCTAACGGGATTGCTTCTTGACCACCAATGATGATTTCATCACGAGTCGAAATTTTGAAGCGCGGGTCAACAGCTCCTCGGCCGATGGAAATTGTGGCGGCGATGACGATGGTTGGGTGAACGCAAACAAGCGGTGAACCATAAAGCGAGAATGACTCGCCCCGACCGTGTTCACGAGTTCGACCGCAAATTCACCTGTGGACTGCTTCCTCTCTTCTTCTAGGCGGCGGCAGCGGTGATGGCTTTAGCTACGGACGGCATCTTCTCTCGCTCGCTCGACAGTTTGATTTGAGCGAAGCAAGACAAACGGAGGCGTCCTTCGCTATCGATGTCTGTGCCTGAGAAGCACGCCCGGTCAGAGCAGCCGAATCTGTCGCCTGCTGAGATGCGAGCCAATCGGAGAGTTGAAAAGCAAATGACGTCAAATTTTCTCTAGCACCCTATTTATAGATTTGCTTGAAATCAACGTTCTATTTTAAAACAGTTATTAAACTATTTGGGACAGGTATGTGGGATACAGTAAGTAAACGACATGAAGCTTTGATGTCTTATCTTTCGATTGAGGTGCTAATCAAGAATTTCGTTAAGCCAGCGAAAAGTATAAACGTTATAAAATATTTCATGCCAGCGTAACGCTCTTGGTTTGAAATTCCAATTTCACTCCTGTATAGAGAAGAAAGACGTACTTCTACGTCAAAACGCGAAGGAGATCAAAATAAACCAATAAAACATGGTCAACTAATGTAAGATATATCATCGTTCAAAAGCCAAGGAAGGGCGAACATCAAAACTCAAACATGATAAAAAAGGTCCAAGTAAATCGACAAAGGTCAATCGAGGCCTAAAAGTACCAATAAAAGCCCAAAAAAGATGAACAAAAGGAAGAAACTAACAGAACATCAATATAAGGTTAAATAGGCATAAAGAAAGCGTAATAAAAGGAAGCCGAGACAAGCCATGAGACGAAAAGGCAAAAAAAAACAGCCAAAAAAGCTTGGAAAAATCTAACGCTACTAACAAAAAAGGTAATTAAAAAATCCAAAAATTTATTTAATTAGTTTTGATTAAGCCAAAAACACGAACGAAGAGAAATGGACCAAAGTAACTTGGTTAACAACGTAATATAGAAACCAAGCTAAACGAAAATATAAAAAAAACATGTCTAAAAACTCAAAATGAAGCCAAAAACAAAATTAAGTCTGGGCAAGGTTAGGCCAAAAAGTTTACAAAATCTCCAACATAAAAAAAAAACAAATATAAGATAATAGCCTGAAACGTCTGGGAACATCCAGATATGTCTAAAACAAAAGGCACCAAAACAATGACTATGGGGTGGGGTTGACAGTTCAATCAATGCCTCAAATGGGCCAAAAGCCTCAAAAACGATACGGAACGCCAGTAAGATAACGAAACATAATACAGAAGTTGCTAAAAATGACCTAAATAAGACAAAATAGAGGGAAAAACGTGAACTAAATAAAAAGAAGCCAATAAAGATCAAAAAGATCTAAAATAGCCATGAAAGGTCAAAGTAAGGATAAAAAGTTCAATTTTTCCAAATGATTGAATCAAGTACCTTTACTTGTAGACTCATAGAATTATAGACCATATGTGGATAAGTGGCAGACATTTCCCTCCCATATTTCGGCGCTGGAAGAAAAATCATAAATTTCATCAGCTCGCTCCAGGGCAGCTTCAAGAATTTATCTGCACACTAGAAGCGTCGGACCCATTTCATGTCAGTTCGCACAGTCAGCACAGATGGGAGGAAGGTGGGCATGTGCAGCAAAAGCTTTTATTTTCTTTGTTCTTCGGGTCTGATTGGCTGCCGCTTCAGCAGGGTCATTTCAGGCTGAAAGCTCTCTCTCCGATTGTTAACTTACCAACCAGCAAAGTCAGAGGCAAAGTCGCTGCACCACCCGAAGAACCTGGTGACTAAAGGATATTTATTGTGCTGCCTTCGAGGTACAGGACGAAGACCGACCGACGACGCTGATGGACTACTATTGTGTGGGCAATTATTCTCGTTTGTGGGCCATTGCTGTGTGTGACAGTGGGGTAGCTGATATGAAGTTTCTTCTTCGCCCATTCGGCGTCGTTTGATTGGAATAAAAAAGTTGAATTATAAGAGCAGCCTTCTTTTTTATTTCATGAATAGATGTGCTAAATTGATATTAGTTTCTCTGCCATTCTATAACTTCTGTTTAATAAATTTATAAAATGATACCTTCTCAAGTTGTCATAATTTTTTTCACTTTTAAATCACTTCTTAATTATAGATTTTTATAGCTGAGATTTATTTGCTCTTGTTGTTTTTTTTTCTGTTCTTATTCTCTCTATCTCTTTTTTATCGCTCTTTCGATTTCATTTTTAATCAGTTTCGTTTTATTTATTTCGATTCGATTTCAATTCGATTTCGATTCAATTTCGATTCAATTTCGATTTTTCGATTTCGATTCGATTTCGATTCGATTTCGATTCGATTTCGATTCGATTTCGATTCGATTTCGATTCGATTTCGATTCGATTTCGATTCGATTCGATTTCGATTCGATTTCGATTCGATTTCGATTCGATTTCGATTCGATTCGATTCGATTTCGATTCGATTTCGATTCGATTTCGATTCGATTTCGATTCGATTTCGATTCGATTTCGATTCGATTTCGATTCGATTCGATTCGATTTCGATTCGATTTCGATTCGATTTCGATTCGATTTCGATTCGATTTCGATTCGATTTCGATTCGATTTCGATTCGATTTCGATTCGATTTCGATTCGATTTCGATTCGATTTCGATTCGATTTCGATTCGATTTCGATTCGATTTCGATTCGATTTCGATTCGATTTCGATTCGATTTCGATTCGATTTCGATTCGATTTCGATTCGATTTCGATTCGATTTCGATTCGATTTCGATTCGATTTCGATTCGATTTCGATTCGATTTCGATTCGATTTCGATTCGATTTCGATTCGATTTCGATTCGATTTCGATTCGATTTCGATTCGATTTCGATTCGATTTCGATTCGATTTCGATTCGATTTCGATTCGATTTCGATTCGATTTCGATTCGATTTCGATCGATTCGATTTCGATTCGATTTCGATTCGATTTCGATTCGATTTCGATTCGATTTCGATTCGATTTCGATTCGATTTCGATTCGATTTCGATTCGATTCGATTCGATTTCGATTCGATTTCGATTCGATTTCGATTCGATTTCGATTCGATTTCGATTCGATTTCGATTCGATTTCGATTCGATTCGATTCGATTTCGATTCGATTTCGATTCGATTTCGATTCGATTTCGATTCGATTCGATTCGATTTCGATTCGATTTCGATTCGATTTCGATTCGATTTCGATTCGATTTCGATTCGATTTCGATTCGATTTCGATTCGATTTCGATTCGATTTCGATTCGATTTCGATTCGATTTCGATTCGATTTCGATTCGATTTTCGATTTCGATTCGATTTCGATTCGATTTCGATTCGATTTCGATTCGATTTCGATTCGATTTTCGATTCGATTTCGATTCGATTTCGATTCGATTTCGATTCGATTACGATTCGATTTCGATTCGATTCCGATTCGATTTTGATTCGATATCTGAATATATGTTCAATGTTTCAATTACTTTAAAATGTAAAAGCGTGTAAATTGATGCCAATTAAGGATGTAAGTAGAGCCAGTGTGAAACCCTGATGAATAATTGATACGGTTTTGAATTACTGATAATTAAAGAGCAAACTCGATAGAAACTTGAACCTTCATCACTTCAACTAGAAAACTGAATTATCTTTCCCGACATCATTAATTCAATCGAAAATGAACACGACTTAAAGAGACCCAATTTAGTTTGAAGCTCATGAAACGCTTTACCCCGACCGATGTGTCACTCCTAAGCAACGACAGACCTTTTCCGAACATTATCGTCACGTTGATTCCTGAAAATTTCCCCCTTTTCCACGAAAGAGCTAACCACCTCATTTAATTCTACAATGCCGCATACGCTGAAAATGAGCTGGCATGTAGTTCTCTGATGGAGGAACGAAAGCTTTCCGTACATCATCCCCTGCTCTGTGGCAGCCCACTCAGGACTCTTTTCTGAAAAGTAAAGCTGACGGATGAGATCGTTTCATTTGTGTCGCGCTTGTGCGATTGCCCGACTTAAAAATATGAAAGAATATTTTCGGATAAAAAGCTTTTGTAGTTTTGGTATATATTAAAACAGTTTTTTTTAATTTGCTTAATATTAGATTTTTTAATATTATCTGAATATATATGAATATATTTTGTTTATCGAAATATTTTTGTTTTAAACATTTTGTAATATTTTTTAATTTTCAAAATTTGTACTATTCAAAATTCTTGATCTTCTTATTTTGATTTTTTTTTTAAATTTTTGAATTATCTTAAGTTTTAATTATCTACAATTTTAAAATTTCCAAAAAATATTATTTTTCAAATATATTTTGATATTTTTTTAATTTGCATAAAGATTTGTTTTAGTTTTTTATTTTTTTTAATATATTCTGAAACTTGCAACAAAATTTCTAATAATTTTAGGGTATAAAACTATTTTGTTTTTTTTTTATACTTTTTAAATTGTCAATTTTAGAAATTTCATCAATTTTATTAATTTTTCTTCGGACACCTTTCCATGGCACATGTAGCCTGCTGGAAACTCATTCACCATTGTTCGCCAATTTTGCCTTTGTCAAAACATACAATCCCCTTATCACTAGTAAATCCTGCCGGGCTCCCCATCTCACTTCAGCGTGTCTAATTTAGTTAAGAAGAAAACCGT
>NW_018735821.1:0-27868 GCF_002204515.2 Aedes aegypti | reverse complement strand
CCACTGGAAGTAATATAACGCTTGTACGTGTAGAAGCAAGTGTGCTTTTCAGATGGCGCATATAATCAGTACCAGTAAAAATCGGTGTTAATTGATCGCAAGGGTGAAATTGAATCATCGTATCACACGATTTCATTTATTCGTATGGAGCCACAAACATCAATGTAAGCTGCGCAGTAACATGAACGTTGGTTTGTCGTAACTATTGTAGAATTGTGTGTTGTGAAGTTTTTTTTGCGTTAAAGAAATGTTAATTACTATGAAAAATAATGTAAAATTTTTTAAATCATGCACGCGTTGCATGAATTGACAAACACCTATAAACTTCTATATTATAGCAAGGATTGAAACATTGGTATAAAACTCTGAAAGTTTGTGAGGATGCTTGAGATAAATCCCCAAACCAGATTTTCATCACCAAAAACTCGTTCCATTAGCTCATATAGGTTGAAATAATTAAATTCTGCTAGATATCATTGAATTCCTTAGGAACATTGCATACATTTTAAGGCGTTTTACGCGCGTATTTTTTGATAATTTATAACTTTTTCGTTTTATATAAAATTGCATTGTTGAAGAATTTGACAAAGACATATTCGCGATCATAAGCTCAAATTTATCAGTGTAGAGTTGTTTTGAAAACTAACAATAATGCATTGACAAGTGATCAATTTCACCCCGAAAATTAGATGTTCGTATTTTTATGTTAGAGATGTTTTTAACACTAAATGACATTTGTTAGAAAATTTCGGTACATAAGTTCGATAGGCTCACCTTCTTCTCTTCTGTTTTCCTGCATTTAGTTTGTTTGGCATTGTTAATATTATAGAAAACAGACTAGAAAAACCGTGAAAAATGATCAATTTCACCCGAAATTACGCCGTAACATGTTTCTGTTTTTAAATTAAAAGCTGAACTGAAGAAGGCTCCCAGACATTTTTCACATCATTCGTAGTAATTGCCATGCATTTTCTGGATACGTAAAACGGGGTAACTTTGATAATGCGGGTAACTTTGATAGTGCGTAACCCACCGCATTACTAAATGAAATTATCATAATTTCTGTTAATCAGTTAAGCAAAACGAATGCAAAACTAAAGAATATTAGTATGACACTTCATGTAAGAGCGGTTTTTAATTTGAATCAAGAACATTTTTAGGCTTTTTTTTCGAATTTAAAAAATTACACAATTTCTAGCATTTTCAAAACGCTACAAACAACCTGTTCTACGATCACTATTTGATTGTAGTTTTGAATAGTTGGCTACTTATCTTTGATAGCCTAGTTATCATAGAACTTGAATACGGTCTCAAATCTCTTAGCGAAAAGCATATTCACAAACTGGGACCATTTTTGTTAATCTAAGTCAGCAATTTCCATATAAACGGTTAAACGCCTGAGGTATGCAATGCCCTACAAATGTTCGTTATTTCATTCAATTTTGTTCGAATCATACTCCATTATCAAAGTTACCCCAAAACAGAAACCAACTTTCGATTATATGAAATTATATATCTAATCAAAATGAATCTTTTGCCAATTATCGACTGTAATTCGATAGCTAGGATGCCAGTACTTGTTTTAAAAATATAAATTGTAAATCTTTGAAACAGCATGCAAAAATATTCAAGTTTTCTTCGAAAAACTATCAAAGTTACCCCGTTTTACGGTACTTTTAGAGATTAGAATTGATAAAACACAAGAATTTCAAAATTCCCGAATTTGGCAACATCCCAATTTTGGCACATAAAAATCGAGCCTTGTTGCCAAAATCGGTAAGACACTGTAATAATAAAAAAATACATACCATGAAAATCTTCAAAATAGTTTTTGAAGCCCTATCTTTCTTATTTCAAATTTCTCGTCAAAGCGGTCTATGAACGACTTCAAGAACTTAACAAAAACGCAAATTTTCATGCAAAAAGATTGTTGATATCTATTTTAGTTCAGAAGTTATTAAAGTTTTTCTGCTTAAAAACTTTGTTTATCAAGGCATTTTATTAGAGTTACAAAAATAACACATCTGTTATTTTTTGATATAATATTACAATTTTATTTTGTCTTTTGAATGCCGTCAAAAGATATTTTTATGTTTGCCCCAATCAGAGATATTCACAATCAAAGT
Organism: Aedes aegypti; assembly: GCF_002204515.2. NCBI lineage: Eukaryota > Metazoa > Arthropoda > Insecta > Diptera > Culicidae > Aedes > Aedes aegypti. Next base: position 25,742 of record NW_018735821.1, on the reverse strand, counting down.
AGGCATGTTGTTAGAGAAAAACAACAATTACTCCTAAACGAGAGGAGATAGCGAGTTTCTTCACTCACCATATTACGTATTTTTTAAAGCTTCTAAAGTGTTTCATAGACTACTTTTGATGGAATTTTGAATTGAAAACTCTAGAGCCAGAAAACCAGTTTTGTTCGGACCACCCTATGTCACTGCAGGAAAAAAGCTGTAAATCGGTCAATTCAAGAGATACAAAAAAACTTTTTTTGGCAAGTTGCTTGAATTTGAATGGTCTATAACTTTGCTGAAGCATGTATAATATAACTTCAACAAATAGAAAGTTAGTTACACAATTTCTATGAAAATGTGGTCCACCCTAACTTTCAATAACATCAAACAAAGGGCTTTACTTATACAAACAACTTTGTTAGAAGACCATTTTTTGTCTAAGTTTCATTCTAAAGCTCAACATGCATCTTTCCGCGTAAAACTGATTCCTGGACCACTGTGCAATGTGCATTGATGGATTTATGGACAAAAGGTCGAAAATAATTTGCTTGGTGGAAATTTTTCCTTCTTTGAAAAAGGTTTTCGACCTTTTGTCCCTCCTTTTTTTTTCTTGTGTTCTTTGTTCTTTCTGCACTTCAGATCATTCTTTGTTTGCAGAAAGTTTTAGTCCGCGGAGTTAGATGGCGATAGATCTATTGCAGATCCCATGACCCATTTCAGAATGGCTGGAGAGACACGTCCTTTCAGAAGTCACTTTCACTTACAATAAGCCTCCGCATGTATATATTCTCTTTATCAAATGGATAATGGCGATATATTCACACTTCCTGGTTTAAAGATTTCCTCTTTATACCTGGCACGTATTTAGTTCATATTCATGATAATATGCATTTTTTATATAATTGATTCGATCTCACCATTTTCTGCTTTTCCCCTCCTTTCTCTTCCTTTTCCGATGCGATAGCTTCCTCTGTGGATCTCTGTATCTCTCCTCTTTCTTTATTCGTTGGATAATCTTCTAGTCTTTCTCGTACCATCTTTCTATTTCTTGATTCGTTCTCCCGTCCCCCTCTTTCAACCTACAATTTATGAAGTGATATTTATGAGTAGATATACTGTTTACATGTTATCATAAATAAATTAGAAGCATTATAAATATGGTACTAGTTTTTTCTTTTTTTTTTTCTGAATATTTCTTTTTATAGTAATTTATTACAATTTTTTTTACAAAAAGAAAAGTTGTGCTTTATTAGTTCTTGATCACATACATATCATATTATACATATAATTAAAATAACTTTTTTTTAAATTCCTTTTTGTAATCAATCTGCACCTTGGCCCACCGAGTTGCTTCTTGGATGTTGGATGTCCGTGTCATTTTGCTAATCCATTTGAATGCTCAACAAACGCAATTGGATGCTCATCAAACGCAATAATTTAACCAAGTCCAGCAATACTGAATGAGCGCAGTTGATCATTACATATGATTAAATAATTTTACAAAATATTTTCAAAGCTGTGTGAATATAATGCTGTTACACTTCAAAATATTAAGTTTTATATTATGTTCCTAATCCTAGTAGTATACAAAAATTATACGTGATTTCATGTTTTTTGTCTTGCTCTTCTCAACATTTTCTTTATTCATCTACCCCTGATTCCGATTCTTCTTCACTACCCGTTGTTTTATATATCTGCTCTGCCTGACTTTTTAATTCGTACTTATCTTTCACTATTCTATTCCAATCCTTTTCTGTTATATTTGGTAGTCTATCTTTATCTTCTCAACCGCTTCATTCCATGTTTGGGCAGGTCTACCTATCTTTTCTTTTTGCATCTAAGATTTTCTGCTATTTTTAATGGATGTCCTTCTACTCTTCTCTGTATGTGTCCCCAATAGTTAATTCTCATGACCCTTATCTTATTTACTGCTGTTTTACCATCTAATAATGTTGATGCAGTTAATCTCCCTTTTGGCCTGTCTCTACAATACTTAATCATTTCGTTTAATATCTGCATTTCATACTTCGTTATTGACTTCCTATTTCTTTTAATTAATGTTGCTGTCTTAAGTCCGTATGTGATTGCTGGTGAAATGACTGTCTTACATTAATTTCGCTAAGCTCCAGGGTGGTTTTATCTTCTCAAAAATTCTATCATTATTTGCTACTACCTATTGCTAATTTACATCTCTTTCTTGAAGTTTGTAGCCTATCTAATGTATCTGATAAATATGTTCCTAGGTATCTCATATTATTCACCACTTCATAATCTTCTCCATCTATGTTCACTTGTTTCGGTATATTTCTGTCCGAAATTGGTTCTTATTCATAATTTGGCTCTTTTTATTATTTTCTTCTAATCCAATTGTTTCCAATTCTGTTTTAAGTATTTTAACAATATCCTCTAAATCTTTTAGCGAGTTTGCTATAATAAGTATGTCGTCTGCAAATACTATGATTACTGGAAGTTTATCGTTATCAGACTCTAACAGATTAATTTTGGAATACTTTTTTTACTTCTCTTAATATGTCCTGTATAATTAGTGTGAATATGTAAGGTGATAATGGACACCCCTGTTTTATACCCTTAGCTTTTATCCTTTCCTCTGTGCATATCCCTTCCCATAATATACATGTTTTTTTCTGCATTAAGTGCTTGCATTACCCTATTTGTAATGTGATCTGGTACTGCTAATTTTTAAGTATCTTAGGAAATGCTGTTATATCTACATTGTCAAATGCTTTTCTTAAATCGATTGCTGCTACTATTGTTGTTTCCCCACCATTCCATCTCTCATCTAGAAATCTTCTAGCGTAGAACATTTGATCATCTGTAGACCTATCTTTGGTGAATGCTGCTTGATGGTAATCTGGATCTCCTGCATATTCTCTAGTCTCTGCATTAACCATTTGATGTATATTTTATATCCTAAGTTACATAAGCTTAATCTTCTAAAGTCCTTAGTTCCTTTCTGTGTTTTACATTTCGGTATAGGTATTTGGGTTGATTGTTTCCATGACTAGGTATATCGTTTGTTTCCCATACTTTTTTAATTATTTTGTACAGTTCCTCTCCTGTCTCATCATTTGCATATTTAATATATTCGTTTCTAGTCCATCTCGCCCATCTGCTTTTCCGTTTGCTAATCCTATACTAATTTCTATTATCTCCTCATTGCTTGGTCCTTCTGTCAATTTTTCTCTATCAGCTTCTATCACAATCGGTTGTCCTTCTGCCAGTTTCAATTCTCCATCCATTTTTTAATCGAAATATTTGGTTTCTTGGAATGTTTTCCCTTAATGAATTGCTTAAGATAACGGTACGATCTTTTTATCCTTTCTCCTATTTCATAATCCTGTAGCTCATTATAAAACTTATATACTTCTTTCTCACGGGCTCTTTTTTACTTTATATTGTATTCTTGTCTTCTTATATTTATGTATTGCCTATACCACTCTGTGCCTATACCTCTTTCCTTAGCTAACCTTATTTGCGTCCTTGCCCTCATAAGATTATTCAAGGCTCTTTTTCTATTAGGTGACAAAGGAGTTTTAGTTTCTTCTAAAACCTTTTTTGCACTTAAACTAACTTTCCTAATAAATTCTGCATAAGCCTTAGTAGTATCTATATTGCCTATTTCAATTTTCTTATGTTTCTCAAGCTCTTCTTATATTTCTTAAGTTTATCTTCGTACTGCATATACTTGGTTGTAATTTTTTCTTTATTGATTTTCGCCTTCCAAGTTCTTTCTTTTGCTCCGTATATTATACCAACTTTCATTAATTTGTGATCATTTTGGATAGCTGTCCATGCTGCTCTTACAAACTTCACATATTGTTTAACCTATCTATGCACGAAAAATCGCACAAAGGTAACGCGAAAAATATTTGTATGGCGAAATGCATCTGACGAATTATTTCTCAAAATTGGGAACAATCATCATTGTCCCTCCTTTTTGTTTTCGACCTTTTGTCTTTCGACCTTCTGTTCATTCGACCTTTTGTCTTTCGACCTTTTGTCATAGATTCACCATTGATACACAGCTTGATTATGTTCAAAAAATGATCGAAATAATTAGTTTTGCTTAAAATTTGAGCTCCCTTGCGCTTATAGTAAACCTATTGTTCCTATAGAGGCACTACTGAGAGAACTATTTTTTTTATTATACGAAATAATTGTTGAATTAAGAACTTTTTTACATCAAACGAAAGCTTTTGATCCACACTTTATAGGAAAATATAAAAGTTTTGTGAAAATACGGTTTTGATAAGTATTTTGCCAACTCCGTGATGCTAGTGCTACTATAGGAACAGAAATAAGAAATAGTGCTACTATAGGCACATGTATTCCTATAGTGACACACGCGATAATAAATACAAATATTTGAGTTTTCGTTGTTTTCATATTTTTCCCACTAAACCAAGATTATCAAAGTTACCCCGTTTTACAGTACTTGTTTTTAATTATGAATCGTGGTTTACGGCTAACCAGCCGAGTGGAAGTTTAACAACTACCGAAAAGCTAAACATTACATATAATTTGCAATTGGATTAGATGGACAAATTGATGTGAGGTGCCTTTGCGAAAAAGGACCACGTGATTATTGAGCTGAAATCGAATTCAGGTTAACTTCTGCGTTCATGAGTCCTCTCATGGCGTAGGGGTAACGCGCCCTAACTAGAGATCAGGGAGTCGTGAGTTCGATTCTCACTGAGAAGACGTGTAACTTTTTCGCAAATCTTCACATCAATTTGTCCATCTAATCCAATTGCAAATTATATGTAATGTTTAGCTTTTCGGTAGTTGTTGATCTTCTGAGGATTTCATCAGGAGTTCCTTGCGGGATTCCATGAAAGTCCTTTCAGAGATTCCACTTGGCATTTGACCAGAGACTCTATCAGATCAGATATTATATCAGGAGTTCACGGAGGTATTCCATAAGGATTTCTTCTAGGTAGTCATAATGGGCGGTCCATTAGTTACGTAAAACAATTTCGGCGATTTTTCAAACCCTTCTCCCCCCATGGTAAGATTTTTTGTATGAAAATTAAAAATGATCTGTATGTCTCGTAAGATTTAATGGACGACCTCTAAGGAGTTCCTGTAGGGATCTATCAGGAATTTCATCAGGAATCTTATCAGGAATTCTTCCAGGAATTTCGTCAGGAGTTTTATAGGGATTCCATCAGCAGTGATTTCATCTGGAGATCCTTGAAGAAAATCTTTAGGAATGACTTCAAGGATTCCATCAGGAGTTTCTCCAGAGATTCCATCAGGAACTCCTTTAGTAATCAAAATCAATTTCTTCAGAAATTTCAACGGGTGTTCTCATAGAGATTATATTGGAAGTTTCTTCATAGACTTCACCTGGAACTCCTCAAGGAATTACATTAGGAGTTCTTCTATGGATTACAAGTTCATTTAGGGATTTCTTTAGCTTTTTCTTTAAATATTCCACCTGGAATTTCTGCAGGGATTCTATTCAAAAGATTCTGTAGGATTCCATCAAAGTTCCCCTGAGTCTTTCAACAGGAGTTCATGTTGAGATTCCATCAGGAGTTCCTTCAGAGATTTCACTTGGAATTCTTACAGAGGTTCTTTCAGAAGCTTTCCTAGGGATTCCATCATAAGTTCTTTCGGAGATTGCACCTGGAATTTCTCGAGGAATCATATAAGGGGTTCCTCAAGAAATTCATCAGGATTTCTACTTGGAATTTTATAAGGAGTACCACCAGGCATATTATCAGAAATCCTTCCAGGGATTTCACAAGGAGTTTCTTTAGAGATTTTATTAGAAAATCCTCTAGGGATTACATCAGAAGATCTTCTAGGGATTACAACAAGAGCTCTCCTAGGGTTTCTATCAGGAGTTCCTTCAGAAATTCTAACCTGATATTTCTACATGAATTCCACCAAGAGTTCCTCTAATGATTCCATCAGAAATTTCTTCAGGGATTACATCACAAGTTCTTTCAATGATACAATCAGAAGTTTCTGTGGGGATTTCATCAGGACTTCTACAATAGATTTCGTTGGAAGTTTCTGCAGAGTTTCCAATCAGAAGTTCTTTCATGGATTCTATTAAAAAACCTCTAAGAGTTCATTATACAATCCTCCTGGGATTCCATCGTGAACACCCTCTGGGATTTCATCAGAGGTACTGTCAGGGAATCTATCAATAAATCTTCTAAATATTCGTTCAAGAATTTCTCTAGGTTATTCTGGGTTCTATCAGGCTATTTGTTACGGGTTTTTTCCCGGAATTTATTAAGCGATGCTGCCTGAATTTTTTTTCAGGGGTTTCTCTAGGGAATTCTTCAAAAGATTCATCGAGGATTCGAATATATTAAGATTTCTCCCAAATTAATCAAGGGATGCCTCTCGAAAATCCTGAAGGAATTAATCCTTAAGAAATTCCTCGCGCAATATCTCCAAGGATTCTCGAGGATTATCAGGAATTCCTCCAGGGATTTTAATAGAAATTTCTAATAAAGATTTCATTGTCGGAATTCATGAAGGGATTCCTCCCGGAAATCTTTAAAGAAATCAATCCCGGAAATGCTCAAGGATTATCCAGATTTTTCAAGGAACTCATCGTGGAATAACACTAGGAATTCTTGGAGGTTTCCAGGAATCCCTGGAGCGATTTTATCAGAAATTTCTTATGAAGCTTTCACCAGAATTTTTCACAATAATTTCACCTGTCATTTGGGATTTCACCAGTATGTTATCCAGTGACTGTTCCAGGAGTTCCTTCTGGGATTCAAACAGGAATTCCTCTGATAATTCCACCAGAGGTTCCTCCGTTAATTCCGCTAAGACAAACTCCAATGATCCCATTTCCTATGGGAGTTGACCACTATTTTCCATAAAGATTCCACCAGTAATTTCTTGTGAAACTTCACCAGTATTTCTTTTGATTTTTTTCAACTGTAATTTTACGCGAGAGAAGTTTCTTACGGAATTTTACAAGGAGTTTTTCTAGGGTTAACACTGTGAATATCACTAGAGTTTCGTAAGAATTTCCATCCGAAAAATCGTCAAAGTTTCGCCAGAAGTTCTACCATAAAATAATTTGAAGGTTTAAATAGGATTTTCCTTCAGGCTTAACAGATATTCCACAAGGGAATTTACTGAAAATTTATCAGAGGATCAAACAAAACTTTTCTCTGAATGCCTTCAAGTGTCTTAAAGTGGACCTAAAAGACTGTTTTTGGGAAAATTTCTGAAAAAAATCCATAGAACAATTTCTGGAGGAATCCTTGGAGGAATCACCAAAGCAATCACTGAAAAAATCTCAGAGTATTCCCTGGATATATTCCTTAATATATATCAGGAAGAACTTTTAAAGCAATCCCTGAAAGAGTTCCTAAAGAATTTTCTAAGATAATCCATGGTGGATTCCTTGGAAAAAATCCAGAAATACTGCAATCAATTGATGGATAAATTACTTTGGGAATCCGTGGAAAAAATTGTGATATATTATTGAAGTAACTCCTGTAGAAATCCCAGAACGAATGCTTTGCAGGGTACCTTCAGAGATACAAGGAAGCACCTTTGAAGAAATCGCTGGTGAAAGTTATAAAAGATTTATCGAAAATTCCCTAGCAGAGTACCGGAGGGTGACGTGGGGGAACCTTTCAGAAATTGCAAGCGGAATCTCCAAGGGAATTCCTGCTCATATCCCGTGTAGAAAGGTTTAATGAATTCTTTTGCATTATTTCTCGTGGCATCCCTGAAGGCTTCCTGGTGGAATCCTTAGAGGAATCCCTGGACGAACTCTTTGATGAATACTTGGATAAATTTGAGTAGAATCATTGTAAGAGTTCCTGGATTAAATCTCTGTATGTATTTCTGTAGGAATTTTTGGAGGAATTTTTATTGAAAATCGATAAAGGATTTTCTGGAGGAATTTTTTTTAAAGTGATAATACTCAGCCGACATAAGTTATATTGATTCAGAAAAGTATCACTACTTGCGTTTACATACAGAAAGTATGCTGATACTATTTCTGCTATATAAGTGCGAAGCCAAGTGATTTTCTTCAATTCGCAATCGTGGGACGAGTTAGCCAAAATCATCGATGCCCAGTACAAATTTCAATGACGGCCTACTTCGCCTTAAAATCGTGAGGAGAAGGCAATTTCAACAAACTCGGCAGGATGTTGCAAAAAGAAATTAAAAAACCTTTCACTCAAATACACACTGCCTCTCCGCCAAAGTGGAAGATTTCTCTTGATGCTTCTAAGACTTAACTAATAATAAACGAAAAGCTCTTTATTCAATACCATCAAGCAGACATGTTGTCACGATGAAAGGGGTTCCAATAAATTGTTCAAAAGATTGACTCATGCTAGATAAACATTTACTTTAAAGAATCACATCCAAGCCACATGTAATAAAACAATAAAATACAAAGACCCGAAATATGTACAATTACAAAAAATAGAAAATTCCTATTGAAACGAATTCACAACAAAACACACATCCGACTCCTAACCGCCAAAACCACACACATCACATCTCAACGATGGAAGGGGTGATGTTGACAGCCTATTGTCTTCACCACAGGAGACTCCACCTGTCCGCCCAACATCTCACCGGTAGGCCTGCCAAGGAACCCAGCATATTTTATCGATTCATCAAACCACATTTCATTAATTCATTCCATCCTATGCTTACGTCTTGCCCCATCTCTGTCAATCCTGGTTCTAGTAGCTACAACTTACGACAAGTAACATGCAGTCTTACAGAGTCGGACATCTTTCTTGTTGACAGCAGCAATCTCATCAACACTCGAGTCACCATTTAAAGCAACACATTTATTCCATTTCGTTCCATTACTGGCAGGATGAATTTTACATCCTGGGATTATGTCACTGACTGGGTGCATTCAACCGAAGAAAAGGGATGTATCGTAGGGAAAGTTTCTTCCAGAATGACTTCTTCTCTGCATAGAATTACTGGGGCAGATGAGTGACGAATAAATATTTAAAGCATCTCTCACGGTCGCCTTTCAAATAATTCAAGGAATAGTTTTGTAAAAGTTGACCGGGTTCTCTGAGAACAACAGTATGCAGCTGATGTGAATAAGTATAACTGCTAATCATTAACATAAGATCAAAACTTTGTCTTGATCTTCAAACAAATTTTCATGCCAGTCATGTTGTATGCTGTACCAATAAGGACCAGTTGTTGCAATAACATGAAAAAAGCTCTGCAGAGGATTCAAAATAAAATTTTGAAAAAAAATTTTGAAGGTTCCTCTCTGGTTTATTTCTAATGAGTTACATAGAAAATCCAATAGAATAATCATTGAAACAAATGTCGAATAAAGTTATTAATAATTTTTGGATTTTTTTCCGATTTCTTTTTCCCCGTATCTGATTCTATATGCTTTAAATAACTTTTGACTCATAGTGAACTATTTTTTTTTCTATCGGAAGAGAATCATTCTCCCAATAAATTAAAATAAGCTACGCCAATGTATACTGCATTTAGTAACGATTCAATGGCGCGAGTGTTGATTCTTCGAATAAATATTAATCAAGTTGAGTATGTGATGTCATCTGTGCTATTCTAGTAGACTAGTAGTCACATTCTATCATTGATCTAGCAAACATGCAAAGCTCTTCTTACAAAATCAGCTTTGTTACGCCCTACAGCACTACCAGTCCGATTACTTACGACTGCATTATCTTATTGAAGTTTGCAGATCAACTTTCATCCCATCCAATTGGCGGCAGTATCTGAGCCGTAAGCCCATTGATTCCTGCCCGAGGCCCCTTTCCATCCAATCTGCATACAAAGTTCCATTAGAGCGGATAATCCTTTTTCTGTCGGATCGAACCTCCGAAATCAAGCAAACACTGACACCGGAAGCCGAGGCAGAGACGGTTCTAATAAACAACACAAATTAAAATGAGTTGCAAGTCAAACATAACCGCCCGACCGAGACCGCACTTTTGTTCATTCCTGTACTCTGAAGTTACTACTAGTATGCATTGCAAACACATACAAGACAAATGTGCCCGGGGTCATCCATCTATCCATCCAGGCAAGAATGCCAAAACCTGCTCGTACAGTATTGGGCAATACATTTTGCATCTTCAAATATTGAACAGCGAATTCGAACGTCACAAACAAGGCCTGCAACTCGAACACTTGATTTCGAACCATCTAGCGTAGCACGAATCAGCCTGATAAGTTTCGCTGGAAAACCATGCTCAGACATTATCTGCCACAGCACATTTCTTTTCACTAAGTTGTATGCTGAACAGCGTGCCTTGAAATCATTTTCTTTAAATCTACAACTTTGCTAAGGAAACCATAAATTTTCTCCTTGAAGTTTTGAGTAATGTATTTTTTTTTCATAGAATTTATTTTAATCAAATTATTATTGCTTTTGAACTAGTAATTGAAAAAAAACTCAAAACTATGTGTTGAAGTTCAAGTTATGTCTGAAGAACTGAGAAAACTGACCCTCGGAAGATGACCATTTTGTACGGACAATCTAATAAGTTACAACTTTATTGTCCAATACTGTACATGCACGTGAATCAACCAATCCGACAAAGTATTAATGCCGTCAGCTGGGCTACGACGATGACGACGAGACTGTCGACGGATCTCAATCTTCTTGATCCAAAGCGACCAGCAGCGGCAGGACGGGGAAGAGACCTGTAAGCAATTACAAACGATTAAAACACAAACAGAAAGCGAGAGATGCTGCTGCCAATAGCGAACAACAACGAGTCTCGGAAGAAAGCTCGGTCGGTACACACAGAATAAACACCCAGTGAATGACTAACGAGATAAACCGAACGTGACGAAGGAACGGGAGACGTAATAGGGGGAGTGACACCTACTACTATCTATACGAAGGTTCACATAAAACTGACGCACGTGCCAAACAGTCGAGACAAACTGGTAGACGAAGTTGATTACTGTCAGTTTGCGGAAGCAAACTGGGATCTCTGTATGTTGATATGTTGGGAGGAGTTGGAAATAGAAATTTTGGAACATGTAAGGTTGGTATACGGTTACTCATTCTGCACAGCATCCAGACGTTTAGAACACGCATTTATTTGCGGTTTGGAATTATACTTTGTGAAGCCAATCAGAACCATGTATCATTGATCTAATCAAACTGGGTTGTTCTTTTGTTAACTTAGTAGAAGACGTTCGAAGAAGAATACGATTTGAGAGTGCGAAAAACCAGAAATTTTCTACTTCTTGTAACTTGGCTGGAAGATATGGAAAATTCTCTAAAAAAAAAATTATTTCGGTTTTATGACAATCTTGACACAATGTTGCTTCAACTGGACTTGGTTGAATTGATTTTTTTTAACCTAAAAGAAACATGTGCTTTTGAATCACGATGCTGTGCACGCATTGACGTAGGAAGGATTTTTCTAAGGGGCGCATTGTGTTCTTCTATTGAAGCTTTCATAGCTTCTGTTGAAGCTTTCCTAGCTTTTGTTGAATCTTTCCTAGCTTCTGTTGAAGCTTTCCTAGCTTCTATTGAAGCTTTTCCTTGTTTCTGTTGAAGCTTTCTTAGCTTCCGTCGAAGCTTTTCTAGCTTTTGTTGAATATTTCCTAGCTTCTGTTGAAGGTTCTCTCAGCTTCTGTTGAAGCTCTGCTAGCTTCTATTGAAGATTTCCTAGCTTCTATTGAAGCTTTTCTTGCTTCTATTGAAGCTTACCTAGCTTCTGTTGAAGCTTCTTAGGAAGCTCTTCTAGCTTTTGCTGAAGTTTTACTAGCTTCTGTTGGAGATTTCCTAGCTTCTGTTGAAGCTTTCCTAGTTTCTGTTGAAGCTTTCCTAGCTTCTATTGAAGCTTTCCTTGTTTCTGTTGAAGCTTTCTCAACTTCCGTCGAAGCTTTCCTAGCTTTTGTTGAATCTTTCCTAGCTTCTGTTGAAGATTTCCTTGTTTTCTGTTGAAGCTTTCTCAACTTCCGTCGAAGCTTTCCTAGCTTTTGTTGAATCTTTCCTAGCTTCTGTTGAAGATTTCCTAGCTTTTCTTGCTTCTATTGAAGCTTACCTAGCTTCTGTTGAAGCTTTCCTAGCTTCTAATGAAGCTCTTCTAGCTTTTGCTGAAGTTTTTACTAGCTTTCGTTGCAACTTTCCTAGCTTCTGTTGAAGCTTTACTTGCTTCTATTGAAACTTTTCTTGCTTCTGTTGAAGCTTTCCCAGCTTCTGTTAAAACTTCCCTAGTTTCGATTTAAGCTTTCCTAGCTTATATTGAAGCTTTCCTAGCTAATGTTGTAGCTTCCCAGCTTCTGTTGAAGCTTTCTTAGCTCTGTTGAAGCTTTCCTAGTTTATATTGAAGCTTTCCTAGCTTATGTTGAAGCTTTCCTAGCTTCTGTCGAAGCTTGCCTAGTTTTTGTTGGAGCTTTCCTAGTATCTTCAGAAGCTTTCCTAGCTTCTGTTGAAGCTCTCCTAGGTTTTTTTTAAGTTTCCTAGCTTCTGTTGAAGCTTTCTTAGCTTCCATTGAAGCTCTCATAGCTTTTTCTGAAGTTTGACCAGCTTCTGTTGAAGCTTTCCTAGTTTTTAAGAAGCGTTCCTAGCTTCTATTGAATCTTTTCTAACTAATTTTGAAGCTTTCCTTGCTTCTGTTGAAGCTTTCCCAGCTGTTGTTGAAGCTTTCTTAGCTTCTATTGAAGCTCTTCTAGCTTCTGTTGAAGCTTTACTAGATTCTGTTGAAGCTTTCTCAGCTTTTGTTGAAGCTCTCCTAGCTTCTTTTGAAGCTCTCCTAGCTTCTGTTGAAGATTTCCTAGCTTCTATTGAAGCTTTTCTTTCTTCTATTAAAGCTTTCCTAGCCTCTGTTGAAGCTTTCCTAGCATATGTTGAAGCTTTACTTCCTTCTAATGAAGCTTTCTTAGTATCTTTAGAAGCTTTTCTAGCTTCTGTTGAAGCTCCCTAGCTTCTGCTGAAGCTTTACTAGCTTCTGTTGAAGTTTTCCTAGCTTTTGTTGAAACATTCCTAGTTTGTGTTAAAAGTTTCCTAGCTTCTGTTGAAGCTTTCCTAGCTTCTATTGAAGCTTTCCTTGTTTCTGTTGAAGCTTTCTTAGCTCCGTCGAAGCTTTCCTAGCTTTTGTTGAATCTTTCCTAGCTTCTGTTGAAGATGTCCTAGCTTCTATTGAAGCTTTTCTTGCTTCTATTGAAGCTTACCTAGCTTCTGTTGAAGCTTTCCTAGCTTCTAATGAAGCTCTTCTAGCTTTTGCTGAAGTTTTACTAGCTTCTGTTGAAGTTTTCCTAGCTTTTGTTGAAATTTTCCTAGCTTCTGTTGAAGCTTTACTTGCTTCAGAGAAAGTAATGATACACTTTTTTGCTGAACATCGAAAGATTGTAATTCTTGTAATTTTGAAGCCACAAACAAACTCAAGTGAAAACTATGAAATCTTTGGATGCCCATAACTCATTGAGTTGGTTCTATGAAATTTTTCTTTGGGCGGCATTCGAAGAACCATACATTGGGCAATTTTTTCTACAAAAACTGTGAGAACGTAATTTTTGTAAATTGATAAAAGTCACTTTAACCCGTAGGCTACGGGGCTGACATACAAAATTCAAATTGCTCGTATTTGGGCATATCTTCATGTTTCGGGAAACGCCGATCATAGTGACATCGTTTTCGTGTCCTTTAAAGTGTAAAATTACGTTTTTGGTTCAATACATCTTCAAGGACCACATTTTTGTGTCGTTTTATCATTTACATCATGTGCCATTCAGTCATACTATGAATTACGTCTACAGTAATTTCCATTATTTTTAGGGTAAAAATCACATAAACTTCCTTTTAGAACTCATTTATCATTTGGAAACGAAATGTTTTCATACAAATGTGAACAGACCAGATATTTTCTATAAGTTACGAAGGTTCAGGATAGGAGGGTCTGTAGCCTTGAGGTTACGCTTTCGCTTCATAAGCGGAAGGTCATGGGTTCGATTCCCAGCCCCTCCCCAAAAAAACCCGTCCAGCCACCAGAAGACGCTTCACGGAGGACCGTGCTTTAGGGAGCACATCCATCTTCCGTCAGATGGTGACTGAGACAAACTGACCCTCTTCGCAGGCAGCTAGCCTCACTAACAGCAGAGCTCTCTCCTACCTGCTCGGTGTTAGAGTAAAAGAGTAGGAGAGAGTGAAAGTAGATGTAAATATAGATAAGTTGAAAAAAGATCTGTATCGATAAGAAGCTACAGACCAACTGATTCCGGCACATTAGTGGCCACGAGCACGAGCCTTGGAAAAAAAGGTCCAGGATGTTTTTAAAATTTTTAATTAACCTAAAGTAAGACTAAGGCCTCCAGAATATTCTGGAATTTTGGCATAATCAACACAGGTTCACAAGTTATTTTTTAGCGATTGGTGTCTACGATTGTGGTTTACAGCACTTACTAAGCCTTAACAGACGTAGCCACAAATTTTGTCAAGAAATTGGATGTTGAAAGTCATCCAAATCATCCTGGAATCCAGGTCCTTATGATCTACCAAATCTACTACAGTCTTTACTAACCCAATTCTCTTGAAACTTTCTCGTTCCTATCCATAAAGCTTCATATGGCTCCACGAGTTATACTGCTATGAAAATTGATGAACTCAAGGTCTCCAGAACATGCTGAAGCTGTAGGCATCAATTTCTATATGCAACTTAACTTATTATTCAAATAAAATGCTTTTAACACATTCATACTTGATCACAATCTCCGTTATAGTTAAAAATAATTGTTTCCAAGCTAATGGTTGTACGATGAATTTTATATTATTCTGATGACAATATTTACAATATCTACTGGTTCTACTGGTACTGTTTCCCACTTGTTTTCAACATCTGATATTGCGGAATCTAAAAAGAGGAAGTTTATGTGATTTTTACCCTACCTGACCCAGAGATGTTCTGAAATAACTTTGTCCACAATACGCCGGAGCTATACCTTCCCATCACTCATGAAGCTACAACTAATTGTGAAGCAATCTTCAAAAATTTCATTAAAAAATATGGAGTTATACCCAAATACGAGCAATTTGAATTTTGTATGTCAGCCCCGTAGCCTACGGGGTAAAAATATATTAAAAAACACGAAAGTCGCTGCCTTGAGCAAAGTTGTAGGTATTAGCTAGATCTACAACTAGGGTCTATCCTTAGTTAAAACTTTCAAAATCAATTTAGTTAGCACATAAGGAGAGTTAGATCAAAAGTGTCTTCGACAAAAGTTGTTCAAAATAACATTTTCTAAAATTTGGCAGAAAAGCGCACCCAAAAGTTTAATCAAGCAAAAGAGTTTAAGTCAAAATTTAAAGTTAAATAAGGCCACCCTATTAAGCTTTTTTTTGTAGAAGACACAAAATTCAATTACGATTAACTTCTCTGAAGACTTCAAACGTCTAAAGTCGACGAGAACAGAGAAAACTTTTCCTTGCTTTTCCTGCTAAATTCCTGCTAAACGATTCGGACCGTTGTGCATTATCTGAAACAAACTTAAATACAAGGCTCGATCTGTGGCATCTTTTCCTTGAAGATAAATAAATTCAGGAAAAATTCTAGACCAATTTTTTTTCGAGATAACTGAAAAGCTTGGAATTAACAGTTTGAATTGATATACAGTTAACTCTCCCTGGTTTTCATGGCTAACTCGCTATTCCCTTGGATCGCAGTTGCATTGATTTTGTGTTCTGTAACTCGATATTTCCTTAACTCGATGGTTCCTTCAATATCGAGTAAGGGAGAGTTGACTGTAACACTTTTTTCCTGCTAAAATGTTAATTCGGACCATTGTGCAATGTCTTCAAAATAAGCATTTTTTTTTTTCAATTTTATTCAATTTGTTTTTTTTTAAGTCAACATTACTCTATAATTACATCAAAGGCTCTCTTCTGATTAATTGTTCTGTATCATTTGAAATTGATAAAACTTCATTTGAATTTCATGTTCAAAATCATGGGTAAAATCGAGGGGCGTCGATCCCCCTTCGTCATTACGCCAATGGACACACCACATGTGACACGATTACTGCTCAGAGCTGTCAGCAACTTCACACCTAGCCAAAAATCCTGAAAAAGAATCGTGCAGCAAAATTGGAAAACTTTTTGCAGCAACTTCAGCGCTGGACCAACCTCAATTCCACATCTAGCGAATCTCTCTTCCGGGCAAGTTTTACACCACCGTCGATCCACCGCTCTGGAATTCAAGATGGTGCATCTCTGTCAGCCAGCCAGCCTTCAAGTATCCATTGAGTAATAATTTCGAATCGATTACTTTGTTTAATAAAAACACTACAAATGCTTTCCTTTCATCGCGGTTCGGAGCGGATGATGGCACACACGGTGCGTTTCCTTGTTTTGCTCACACCGGGAAGCTGTCACGGGTCAGAGGATGCCACCGATGTAATAACTCTTATCGCCAATATTGGAACACTCACTATTCTTGGTCGTATTGGGGTAGGACCCGAGCAGACGAAATTAACAAGTTGTTAGCAGAATGATATTTTTTTTATAACGACAGTCGTTCTAAAGCATGTACCGTAAGTAGTTCAAATAACACAAATTTGCACAAAGTCTTAACAAGAATATAACTAATCTTATATCGATTATAACAAAATTTGTTGCAAATTATGTTACTGTTAACAACTTCGGATGTTTCTACAAATAAAACCAACATATAATTTAAAAAAAGGGACTGGCCTAATGTAGAACTCACGTTTCTAACACCTTGGATCTAATCCCCGGAAAGTAAAGCCGTTGGTCCCGAAATGAGCTAGACCAGGGTTGAAAGTTTCATTAATAAAGATAGACAAAAAATATTCAAAAATACTAATGTTGTAATAAACCAGTTTTAAAATATATGAAATGTTTAGAACCTCATGATAATAACATCATATTTTGCTTTTTTTACCTACTGTTGTTAGAAATGTGTAATAATCTTACTATGTGATCCTGATCGGGTATATTGACTAAGTGACGGTACGGTTCGATGTGCCTAGTTTGTTAGATGTTTGTGTGCGGTAGAATACTTCCAATTAGTTTGAACTGGGCGACATGTATGCACATTGTACGAATAACGTATGTGTACATCTGCCGGTCAGTTCCGCAACACAGTTTCCCGATGACCTGGAAGGAGAAGAAGCGTTATCATCTTCAACAGCTGGGAGCTGATTGAGCAGCACGTTCCATTCAACGGCATTGAAGAAGAGCATGGGCGTAGCCTGGATTTCTTATAGAGGGTGGATGGGCGAGTGCCTTACAAAATCAGACACGAAGCTTACGCGAGCATGAGCATATATAACCGTACAATTCGTAGTTGCTGCTCCGTGATTTACCTCAACAATCGAAGTTAATTCGAAATCAAAAATAATTCTCAATAATTCCTCAATAAAACCTTACCACAGACGAATATGTAAGGAGTAGTTATTCATATGGCTTATGGTCTGAATTTTTGTTACGTTAAAACATTCTAGAAACCTACCTTACCTTGATACCTTGATGACTACAGCGTACGGTCACGCCATTGCCGGGCGTATTGTAGTGCTCCATCTTCGTCGGTCTTGGGCGAAACTTCCCTAGTTGCCCGAACGTTTAGGGTCGCCAGGTCCTCTTTCACTGCGTACAGCCAGCGTATTCGTGGTCTTCCCCGAAGTCGCCGACCTCTACCTGATTCCCTGCTCAATATTACTTTCGCAATTCTTTCTTCCGACATTCGCACTAAGTGACCAGCCCACTGAAGTCTGCCGTATTTTACACGCTTGTGATTCATGCGTCTGCGCCACACATTATTTTCGAGTTTCCCACCGAGTATTGTCCGCAGCACTTTACGCTCGAAAAACACCAAGAGCTTTCCGGTCGACTCTTTCAACGTCCACGCTTCGTGCCCGCAGAGAGGCCACCGGAAGAATCAATGTTTTATGCAGGGCGAATTTTGTTTCGGTTTGCAAGCTGCGGGACCTAAGCTGGTTACGTAGTCCGTAAAAGGCCCTATTCGCAGCCGCAACACGTCATTTCATTTCGCAGGAAACGTCGTTGTCACATGTCACAAGTATTCCAAGGTAAACATTTTTTTCAACAACTTCAAACACATCCCATTAAACACTACCTCAGCACCTACACCACCAAGCCTGACTCTATCTCGAGTTTGACACCTCGTCTGCGATCCGAGCACTTCATTTCAAACCATGTTCAGACATTATCTGTCACAGCTCATTTATTTTCAATGAGTCGTACACCGCCTTGAAATCAATAAACAGATGGTGAGTCTGTAAGTTAGATTCCCGGAATTTATCTAGGATCATTCACAAGCTGAACATCTGGTCCGTTGTCGTTGGTATTCGCCGAAGAAGGACTCCTCAAGCGGTCTCAGTCTGTTAAACAGGATGCGTGACAGAATTTTGTACGCCGAATTCAGCAGGGTAATTCCTCTGTAATTGGCACACTCGAGTCTGTGCCTTTTTTTGTAGTGGGCTGTGAGGCCATCCAACCAGCCGATGGGCAATTCTTCGTCCTCCTAGCTTAATATGATTATTGCAGATATAATATCTAGCCTGCTGTTATTGGTTAGATCTTGCAAAATTTAAATATGATATATTATTAATGATATTCGATGAGTAAACTTTTGATATTATTTCCAGAACCGCTATCTCTTATATCTAAGACATTGAAATCACTTAACAAAACTTTTTTCATCTGCTTTCATTCTTTCGTGTGAAATTTCTTTGAAATTTCGAACGAAATGCATGCTTTGATTTTTCTAATATACTAAAGGTTTTTTACGCTCCGGTACAAAAACGCGTAAAAATCGCGTTTATTCAAAAAAACGACGTAAAACCACGTTATTTAAAAAAAACTACGCTTTAAAGACTTCGTGTTTTTCGATGTTTTATTACCATACGAATCATGTGAATCTTTGTTTTGTATCGAAAAACATTTTGACTTTTTAATTACGGCGTTTTTTTACGTTAGAGATGTCTTTGTGGAACCCACCAAAAATTTGTTTTGCATTTTTTATTTCAGGATCCATTTTGATAATGTGCCGGAACAAATACCATAACTACTTCAAGAACCTATGAATATCTCTCAGATCACTGAAATTCTTACATTCTGTAATTCTTTCAAAATAATTACTTAAAGCAACTCCAAGAATCTAAGAACTTAGAACAGATCATCAATGCATAGCAATTATATACTGGAATAACAATAACAATAATGCTTAAAAATGTAAAAAAAATCCTCAAGAGCTCTTCTAGATTTCCCTCAAGCATTGAATTCCTTTTGAAGCTTTTCCAGAGATGTTTTCATGAAATTTCCTTAATATACAATAAAATTCGTGCAGAAGTCTCTTAAGATTAAGATGAATCGAAGGAACTTCACCAACGATTTGTTCAGGATATTTCTTGCACTTGTTTGTGGAATACGAGAAGTGATATATTCAAAAATTTCTTTAAACTAATTACGTAGTTTTTTTTTTTGAGTATTCAAAGAGTTATTCATCAATAAAGGAAGCGTTAACTGAAATCCTAAAAAATACGTTCTGAATTGTTCTCAAAGTATGTCAGAAGAATTGCTGTTCGTATGTATAGAGAAATCGCAGGTTGATTTCGTTAGAAATCTATGCGGCATGTTCAAGAAAAAATGTTGTCTTTTTTCGTATCGGAAATACTCCTGACTTTGGTTGAATATCTTGAGAAAATTTTCCTAATAAACTCATGGATTATTTTCAAGGAATGTTAGAGTTAAAAGTTCGTTACATCTTAGGAGGATTCGAGAAAGAATACCTAGATTGAATTTTAGCAGAAACCTACAATGAAATCTCAGAAATCCCTCAAATTACCGTTTTGATTCACATTATTGTCATGTCTACCTATCTCAAGTGATATTCCTTATTACTCTGGTACTTTTTACTTGTTCGTACCTACGGATTTCTGAGCTATAAATACTGGCTACCGTAGACGCAGAAGAGAGACTTCCCGTACTGTGGACTGATTAACATATTATTTTTTTTTTATTTACAGGATATAAAAATTATGGGCACTCTATGTTTTAATCATGCTCCCTCTTACTTCGAGCAAAATAGACCGATTTTAAAGTTTTAATTAATTGTAACTCATTACCAAACTTTCCTTTACAAATGGGTTCCCAAACTTTTTGAATTCGCAACCCACCTATCCATCTGGCTTGTTTTTCGCGACCCACTATTCACCCCCCATTGGTCAAATTTTATTCACTAAATGCCGTGGATCCGCTTTCTAAATTTGTTTTTTTTACTCTGCCAAAACAAGACAAAAAATAGTCAGACGTACTCCACATTCAGAAGAATTTGTTTTATCATCAGAAAATTATTTAAATTATTGACATTTTGTTAAAGCTATGACAAACCCTGATAACTGATTCGTCTTCAGGAAAAGTCTGGAATTTCAATTTAACCATTAAGATATGAGTAAAAGTAATTCTCACAAATGATCGAGTTGGAAGAGGAGAATTCAAATTTCAAAAATCTATAAATTGAATCAACTTTAAAGATATCAGAAGTCTAGAAAAAACATATGAAGAATAACAAAATTCTTAAATTCAGAGTATTGACGTACACTTCTTTGTGTAAAATGTTGTACTTATTTTCGAAAGTAAATCAAAAGTTCATGAATAAAAACAATCATGATAATAATATATATCAATCTCGTAACAGTACAATATTTTGTTTTTTTTTTCTCTAGATTTGCTTGTTTTCAATTCATTGAACAGAAATACTGCATAAAGAGTGAAGTTAAAACAAATTTATAGAAAAAAAATCATAAATATTCATGAAGCTAAAGACCAAATTTCTGAAGAGCCTTGAAGCTCATTGAAAGTGGGATCAAATTTGGACGATTTCACAAAGCGTTACACTCTTTCGCATTTCTCAATTATTCGATAGGTACTACTATTTAAATAGTAATGGTTAACGAAGTGACTTTTATTAAAAATCATAACAAAATGACTGAAATCCTCTGAGATGTTACTGAAACATTTAAAATAAATTGAATAGAATTCGTAAAAGTGTGTAAAAATATATATACGATTTTTTTTCGCGCCCCTTTGGCAACGGCTCACGACTCCCCTGGAGGTCCACTATGGGCGGTTTCCATATAGAATAGAGGCCAAAAATATTTTTAGCGTTTCATGTCATATTTATGATTTTTGTGATCAAATTTGGTATTTTGTTTCAATGAACAAGTTTTCTAAACCAAGTTTTGAACAGGGCTTGTAACGAACATAATGCTTATTTTTCAATAATGATGCATATAGGCCACTGACGCAATTATCGTTGTGAAAAACCATTATAGACAATAAAACATACATAGTAATGATGATATGAATCATTTAGTGATATTCAATTATCCCCTGAAATTATTTTTAGCTTATTTTGAAGAAAAAGGGACAAAAATATTGAAAAAAAAAAATCAGCCCAAACTGAAAAAAGTGCAATATGTGCAGCTAAATTCTCAACGATCCATTATTTTACATCATAAAATAATCTTGGAAATGAATTTTAGCCTGGGACAACTTGGGACAAAAAGTATGGGATGTTGAAAGTTTCGGTAAAAATATCGAATATTTTTTTTCAGTGTAATCCCCCCATTTACACGAGCTAAAGTACGAATTTTATTTCGCTTTAATTTATAAGATAACTTTTTGAATAAGCTTCCGAACAGTGTTTAAAGATAATATGAAATATTACAATTCTGCAGTATATTCCGTCCAACGTATACCTTGTATTTTTACTGAATTATTTGTTTTTCTTAAAAACTCTAGCTTTGCATACTGTATCAATGAAACTACAAAGGTTCTTTCTTCAGCATTCCAGGAATATATTAATATAAGTGTTTTCTATGTATTGATGTACCAGACGAACCTACCAGAACAAATCATTTTTTCGATTATTGGCCACCTGATCGCCCAAAGTGAGGTCGCGATTTGGGATTCTATACTACGACAGGACATGTCAGCTCAGCTTTGATTCCCCTATTGTTATTCACCCGATTATCCTAACGACATAGAAGCCAGTGCTGCCAATTCCTCCTGTAGAAACATGAACAATTTGAATTCCGAGGCTCATAATTTGGTGTTCTCTGACCACGTACCATTCAATTAGTGACTAACAGGATGCAAGCTATTTTGGTAATCAGTTAATTTTCAGAACTAGTGGTTCCGGTAAATTTTGTCTTGCCATCATGTAGGCTGTTGAAACACGCCATGATACGTTCCGTACAAAATGACAGTACCGCTCACTTCCATTTTTCTACTTTCTCGTTCAATATCATGTACTTTTTATATACACAACACGTCGGAAACCTTTGGGAACATAAACATGGATGAATTTTCAACATCCAATAGCCCGTTCTCAAGCCATTTCGTGACATACAAACACCACTCCATTTTTATTTATATAGATCAGCAATATTTTGTTTTTATTGGGGGTTGCGACTGGAAGTTGAAAACGTAAATTCTTGGTTGTCAGCTATCTCAGTCTTAATCAGCGAACGTTTTAATTTATTTTGCCCGACGTTTCGGCCATTTGTAGTGGCCTTTTTCAAGGGAAAATGGTCTATCGTCAATAAGGACAAAAACGATAGATCATTTTTCCCTTGAAAAAGGCCACAACAAATGGCGAAACGTCGGGCAAAATAAATTGAAACGTTCGCTGATTAAGACTGAGATAGCCGACAACCAAGAATTTACGTTAGCAATTTTGTGTTTTGAGAATATGAACACAATTTCAATTTGAATGCTCCAAATAAAATTCCTTATTATTTCAAATTTGTGGGGACCCTTCAGGCTGAGCAGCATCAAAAACAAGTAGATTCAAAATAAAAATATTTCATCAGAAATTTTAAACTTTTATTTTGACTCTAGTTTTTTGAACTGGCAACACTGTTGGGATACCAACAAAGTGCCTGGTTTCAATTCAACTAAAGATGAAGTAGGCCTTTGCCAAAACGATCAATAAGAAGTGGTCTTATTTTGATAGGCAATTTTGTTCATCTCTGCTCTTCGACCTAGCAGGTCATGTCTTAGATGAAAAGCAATTGTGAGAGTAGTCAAGCGTAAATCCAAGCACCAATTTTTCATTGATTACTACTAAAATGCTGATCAAAACAAGCCTTCAAATTGGAAATTTTTGAACGTCAAATTTTGAGCTGTTCGGGATTTTAATCAGAACGTACCTTAGTCAATATGCAGAAAGAACCCCTAGATTAAGTTTTGATGTAATTCTAGAAGCAATGCTTCGAAGTTTGTCCGGAATCCTTACCAAGGGCAATGCTCAAAGATGTTCAATGTGAAATCCATTTCTGTAGGAATTCTTCGATCGTTTTAGCAGTTTGGGATTTCAGTAGAAAAATCGGACTGCTTAGAAGTATCAAACCCTAGATATTTTATGAGTCCCAGATTGCCTTTGGAACAATAGTTTTAAATACGAGTTTCGGAGTTATCCATGGAAGAATCTCAAGAAACTTATGAGAATACATTTGTTAAATGTTTATCTTGAAAAATAATTGGAGAGAGTCCTGAATGAAATTCAAATGTTGACTAATTAATCATTTAAATAAATAAATCAATATAATGAGTTCCTACAAGAAGTTTTTTGAAGAGTGTAGAAACAATCTTTAGACCTTGCATACGCATTCACTGGAATTCCTTTAAAATCATAAAGCAATTTTTGTGTTTTTTTCAAGAAAGCTTCATTAGAATTTCATAGAATTACAGTTCATAACACATTATTAACGGGACCATCGAGTTAGGATGGCATCGACTTACAGAACACAAAACCAGTGCAACTGCGATTCAAGGCACCATCAAAGATAGCCATGGAAACCAATTTTCAATATGTTTTCTTACTCAATATGGAGATACGGAATATCAAGTAAGAGAGAGTTGACTGTTTTTCGTTAAAATTTGAAAAAAGTTCTCGAAGGAATTTATTGTGAACTTCTGGAAGATTTCTTTCAAGTATTTAAAAAAGCCCTAAGTTATTTTGATGATTCGCTGGAAAAATTCTTCGTTCTTCCAGGAACGGTTTAGAGAAAAATCCTGAAGTTGTTTTTGGTAAACCCAAAGTCTAACAGTGCTAGCGAAAATTCCGAAAAAAAAAACAGAACAGATTATATGAACAAATCAGCACACAAAACCGTGGAATAATCAATAATTAGTTCTTTGTCAGAATAGTGATTGTTTGGTGAGCTCTCAAAACTCGTTAAAAAACCTATCATAAATTATTTTATGAATATAACTGAAGGGCAACCTTGTAAGAACCCCTCTCGCTACGCCTATGAAGAAAAATCAATTGAAAGCGAGTCTTGTCGAACTCCTTTCGAGCGAGCAACTTTGAAAGTTGAACATTCTTTCGCATATCAAGAGAAGAATTCGAATAGCTTCTGAAATGTGTGAAGTGAGAAGCTTCAAAAGCCCAGAGACTGCAGTAAATGTTGAACAATCCAATTTCTTCTTATAGTGAAAATTACTATCAAACAGACTTCTCGGAATAATAACTCATACTTCAACGTGGTTGTAACAGCCACACGTGCTCACGGCAGGCGACCAGACCGCAAGAAACCCAGTTCACAACCGGTATCCCGCGCGTGCAATAATCCTTAAACAAACCATCCGCAGTCAAAACGTTTAACAGCATCTCACTTCACCCGTTCACTAGTTCTCTCTACCGATCCGAGGTTTAAACGTAGCATAGTCCATGTTTCCTACTCGGTTGTTATCACCCAGCGGCAATCCACTCAGCGACGACAGTGTTTGATGAGGGTCTCGAATTCGCCGTGGGTGAACAACATCTCAGACCTCCGATGGAATTCTCGCGATTCTATTAATACACAGAGCATGTTGCGTAGCATGCCACCGACCGACTGGTCCGAATGTTGTTGCACCAAAGTGTTGTCCCAGTTGGGCAATAAATTGCTACGGGAATCAGCTGTACGACTTCCGACTCGATCTTTGGATTATGAGAGCAGCGGTGGCAGTTGCTTTTAAGGAATCCGGAGAATGGAAACTCGATACCTCATGAAATCCGTTGATCGCTTTCGAGTCCGGTGCAGGGAGTGGATGCACGTTTTTATGTCGATGACCTAGATTTAGAATTCTTCTAATTCGATTTTGAACTGCAGCTGGGAAAGAATTTTGTTCGTTAAAGTGTAAACTTCCGGTTCCACATCAGTGACAACGGCGCAAATGAACCGTCACTAAACATGGTCCCCATTAATTGCTCTTAATCATCAGCTGACCTCGTTTGGAAGTTTCCGACGACGATGACGCCGGCTCTTCCATCCCAGAAAACTTAGTGGAACTAAATAGTGTTGAGCAAGTCAGGCGCCACAGCTACCGCTACTGTTAGTCACTGATCCATGACGCGACAAGGCGTCACCGATTTCGTGTTGTTTTGTTGTGGTTACTCCTCTATGAGCTTCATCATAACTCATTAGATTAATCACACGCGGTGGAAGCTGTAAACATCAGAGTGGTTCTAATATAAGTTACAAGGCGAAATTAACAAAATCAATGTTAAAAAACAAACAGAAAATAGAAGACAAGAAGACAAGAAGACAAGAAGCAAGAGAAGAAACAAGAAAGAAGAAGACAAAGAAGACAAGAAAACAAGAGACAAAAGACAGAAGACAAGAAGACAGAAACAAGAAGACAAGAAGACAAGAAGACAGAAAAGACAAAGAAGACAAGAAGACAAGAAGACAAGAAGACAAGAAGACAAATAATCCAAATTCCAAAAAATCCAAAT
>NW_018735820.1:0-21881 GCF_002204515.2 Aedes aegypti | reverse complement strand
GAGTAGACATGTTGTCACGATGAGAGGGGTTCAATAAATGGTCAGATGAAGTTAAGTATCTAGGGCTCATGCTAGATAAGAATTTAACTTTAAAAATCAAATTGAGGGCATTCAAGCTAAATGTAACAAATATGTAAAATGTCTGTATCCCCTATTAATAGAAAATCAAAACTTTGTCTCAAGAACAAGCTTTTGATATCAAACAAATTTTCTGGCAGCCATGTTGTATGCTGTACCAATATGGACTAGCTGCTGTAATACCACACAGTTTCGAACGAAACATGAAAATTTCTGAGACATATAATGCACATAATTGGAGCGTGGAATATCATGGATTTTTACGCTGATATGTCATGTAAACTTCAATATATGCCATGTAATCTAGCAGGATATGAGTGATTACATGACATATAACACATTTTTACATGACTTCAAACATAAATTTACATGACGTCATGTTTACATCGCATAAATGAAGTTTACATGACGTGAATCTTCATTATTTTTAACTGCTGCAGGAAGAAAGCTCTGCTGAGAATTTAAAATAAAATTATTGAAAATGATTCTGAAGCTTCCTCCCTGTATAGTACCAATGAGTTACATAGAATATCCAATGTTGAAGTTTAAACATTGGAAAATTTCAAATAAAATAATTGATAATTCAGGCAAAAATCGTTGCAATCTTCTATATGCCACGATTAATGCGTTATATGTTTAGGTTAGTTAGGTTAAGTAAATTAAAACGTTATTTTTCTTTCTCTTATAAGCAGGTGAAATCAACTCTGAAAAATCTGAACTGCTACCGCAAATGAAATGTAATATGTTGTTAACAAAATGTTAAAAAAACTTAAATTTGTTTTACCAAATTAGGTGATAGTGAATGTAATGGTTGAAATGATACAAATAAAGAAATTAATAATAACAAAATAAAAATTATTCATCGTAGAATAGGCAATATGTTTCTAGACCCATAGTTTGGGAAAGTATGTTCTAGGGTCGAGCAATCCAATAGTTCAAATCTCCCTCTGATTTTGATTTTTAACTGAACAATTGAAACAAAGGATTTATGCAGTGTCAAAATCACCACTATGGCTGAAGCAGTCCAAGTTGTGTGAAATATACATGTAAAATAGTTATTGGATTAGGTTTTTCTATCGATAAAAAAAATATATATTTATTCATTTTAAATTGGCTCGTACTTTGATTGGTAAAGAGACCGAGATGATTAAATTCCCTGCTTATAAAAGCTAATATTACATACATATAGCAGTTATTCCTGAATCAAAACTGAAAACAGATGCAAACTTTTTGAATATCGCCTGGATGTAGTGTAGCATTAGAGTGATGCAAATTTTGAAATTTTGGCTCCCCTATGGTTAAACGATTAAAATTATGGTAAATAGCATGCTCCCTAAGTTTGAAGTGATTCGAAATAAATTTGACTGTGTACGCGTCATTTGAAGTATAAATGGAGATTACTATAGAAAACGTCAATCTTATGTGTTCAGCCCTCTATCTCTTCGTCAACATATTTTATGGAAAAGTGAACAATTTCTTCTAATGTGAAATCCTTGCAGCTACAACTTTGCCGAAGACCACTTTTCGATTGGACGTCAGGATAAATTTTTATTCATCACCTTAAGGCTCAAGAATCCATCATTCAATCATCAGCAATCATCAAAAAATAAACACCTGTTTTTTCGTTAAAATTTTAATAAATCCGCATGAACACCTATAATTGCATTAAAGATAGCAATGACGAAGCAATGAGATCATTATGGCGAGCAGTTAGAGGTCTGAACACAAAAGGTTTGCCTTTTCCATAGTAATTTCAATATAAACTTCGAATAGCTTGTGCACAACCAAATTTCGTCCGAATCACTTCAAATTTTGGGAGGATCATTTTCATCATAATTGACACCATTTAAGCATAGGGGAGCAAAAACTTCAAAATTTGCATCGGTCTAGTGTAGCATCATTCATAGGTGTATAAAATATCTTTTTTTTTCTGAAACCAACTTTGAAACTTTGGGTTTTTGTTGAAACACAGCTTGGTAAATGTACTGTCATAGCATTTTCAATGCACTGGGCAGCAAGTCAATTAGCTTCAAATTGACTCGCAATAAGTTGGAAAATGTGAGAAAAACGAACTTCCTCCTCGACGAATGCTTACTCGGTCTTCTGCCAAACGTAGGAAAATTGATGTGTCGGAAAAATGTGTTGAAGTTGACAGTACGCCGAAGACGACTTTTGCTGAAGTGCTAAAAAGCATGTTGAAAAATTGTGGTAGATGATCATCCTAAGAAAGATGAGACTAACTACATCGCTGATATACAGCCTAAATTCAACAAAAAACTCAAAATTATAGAAACATTCACTAAGCCGAAGAGAATGTTTCCCCTCCAAATCCCTTCATGCTTTTTTCTATGAAACTTAGCTATGTAGTTATATTACATTTTGCACATAAATGCAGCTGTGACCGTTTGCGTCCAGATTGGTGGTAACCGCTTATGTGTCGTATGTCCAGTTTACCAAAACATAACTTGATTTACTACAAATCTCGCATAACTTCTGATCTCGCCCTAAAAGCCATTGGTAACCATGTGTGTAGCTCGTTGTTTCCGACCATTTAAATGGAGTTACATGTTATTTTACAACGGTATGGTGAAGAAAGCATTACCCTCTACACGCCAGTGATGTTGGTTTGGAAGCTGATTCATTCATTTGCACAGAAACAACGAACTACACACGTGATTACCAATGGCTTTTAGGGCCTTATCCCAGATCATGCGAGAAATGGTAGCTGTCAAGTATCATCATCTTGAGTTTAATGTATAATCATTGTAAGCTGCTGAACAATACACGTAGAAAGCTTTTATTGTTCAGCTCCTGCGATTTTGTTCTCTTTCCTAATTCATGTAAGTGAATAAAGTTGAAATCATGATAATAAATTTTGGAGCTATTTAGTGGAATACCTGTACTGCCCATAAACGCATGTCAGTCCCATGTTTGCTGTATTTTCTATGCACATGAGACAATGATGTGTTTATGGGCAGTATAAGTAGATGAAAAACCGAATTTAGTACTATACCATTTAATTCCACTAAAGTTTGTATGCTTCGACAGATACGCGTATTTCGACCTCAACTGTAAGGCCGTCTTCAGTGTCGTATACTAGACTTCACTCCATGTTAAAATTACTCAAGTCAAAACGTGCAGGGGGAGGGGGTGAAAACCTTAGCAACCCCCTCTTATCAGAAGAAATGCTTTGCATGTAGAACACGAATACATATCAAATTTGCATGAATTTATGACTCATATTTATGACCGCCCTTCTGTGGAGTTCTGTTTGATCTTTCGACCTTGACTAGAGTGTTCATTTCCCGGCCAATTTGCTCGTCCCGGGATTCGGGACAAAAATCTGTGCTTGTCCCGGGAAATCCCGGGATCCCGGGATTTATATCAAATCTTCAATAAAACTAGCATTTCGGTTGAAATGAAATGGAAGTACAAATTCAACAATACAATTAAACAAACAGATAATGTAACTTTTCAAAATAATATGTTAATTAAAGCAAATCACATTTCAGATAAGACTTTCTTATTCTGATGAAGTAACCTAACAAAAATCAAAACTTAGCTGGACTAATTACGGGCACAGACAAACAGACGTCACACTCTCATCATTGTCCATCGACCACCTTTTTAACGGTCGATTCAAAAATATGGTAGGTGGCCAATCCGCCACCCGCAGCGCTCGCATCGTTTTTGTTCGCGTTTTACGTTTACACACTACGCCATCTATTGGCCCGTCGGCCAAATACACTAATTCTAGCATTGGGCGTACATGTCCTCGTGACTATGATTTGGATCGAGATTTGTTCTAAGTGTTACGTCTGTTTATCTGTGTTACGGGTTTGCTACGGATTTTTTTCAAATTCTCTATAACACTTATGAACGAAAGTATGTGAAAAACTTAAGTAATAATTAAAAAAAAAATGCTTCAAACATTTGAAAAGCCATAAAACTTTAGACCAAAGAAACAATTAAAGATCATGAAGATAATGTAGATCATGTAGATCAAAAGTTAATTACTGAAAATTATTAACTGAAGTATCGTGAATCGCAAGTCAGCCCCATCTGCATTTTGTTCAAAATTGAGTTGATATTAGTTCTTATTATATCTTCCAAAGATCTTTCAGCTGTACTAACGAGAAATCACTTTTTGTTCAGTAAAATTAGGGAAAACACCAAGTCGAATTGTCCCATAATGAAAAGTAAACGCATGTCAGTCCCACTGTAGATTTTCGCATCGTTAACACAAAATAGTTTATATTGTAATTAAGTTTTTTTTCTTGGAAAGGTAACGGAGTGAAAAGCAAATTATAAAATTCATTGAGATCGAAATATGTTCCAAACTTCTGGAATTTTTTTGAAAATTGTATGGAAAACGAATTAAACTTCTCAGTCAATTTCTAAATGCCTACTTTTTACAGATGGTACTGACTTGCGATTTGCCGGCAGTGTACTTTTAAATTGTTATCTCAGCATAGGCTTATAAAACGGCTAATGTTGAAAAGAAAAGCATTAAACTTTGCAACTAGACAAAAAAATGTATTGTTTACTTGATAAATTGATCTTTTGATGAAAATAATTACTCGTTTATTCTCTTTTTCATTATGCTTTTCTACTTTATCGAATAAGGTTGATAGTGAGGAAAAATGTAATGTTTTTCATTGAAATTTAGTGGATTTCATCAGATTCTACGTACATTTCGGGATCCCGCATCGTTTAACACAAAATAGTTTATATTGTAATTAAGTTTTTTTTTCTTGGAAAGGTAACGGAGTGAAAAGCAAATTATAAAATTTCATTGAGATCGAAATATGTTCCAAACTTCTGGAATTTTTTGAAAATTTGTATGGAAAACGAGATTAAACTTCTCAGTCAATTTTCTAAATGCCTACTTTTTACAGATGGTACTGACTTGCGATTTGCGCAGTGTACTTTTAAATTGTTATCTCAGCATAGGCTTATAAAACGGCTAATGTTGAAAAGAAAAGCATTAAAACTTTGCAACTAGACAAAAAAAAATGTATTGTTTACTTGATAAATTGATCTTTTGATGAAAATAATTACTCGTTTATTCTCTTTTTCATTATGCTTTCTACTTTATCGAATAAGGTTGATAGGAGGAAAAATGTAATTGTTTTTCATTGAAATTTAGTGGATTTCATCAGATTCTACGTACATTTCGGGGATCCCGCATCGTTTAACACAAAATAGTTTATATTGTAATTAAGTTTTTTTCTTGGAAAGGTAACGGAGTGAAAAGCAAATTATAAAATTTCAATTGAGATCGAAATATGTTCCAAACTTCTGGAATTTTTTGAAAATTTGTATGGAAAACGAGATTAAACTTCTCAGTCAATTTTCTAAATGCCTACTTTTTACAGATGGTACTGACTTGCGATTTGCGGCAGTGTACTTTTAAATTGTTATCTCAGCATAGGCTTATAAAACGGCTAATGTTGAAAAGAAAAGCATTAAAACTTTGCAACTAGACAAAAAAAAATGTATTGGTTTACTTGATAAATTGATCTTTTGATGAAAATAATTACTCGTTTATTCTCTTTTTCATTATGCTTTTCTACTTTATCAAATAAGGTTGATAGTGAGGAAAAATGTAATTGTTTTTTCATTGAAATTTAGTGGATTTCATCAGATTCTACGTACATTCGGGGATCCCGGGATTCCCGGATGTTAGAAATAAAATCCCGGGAAACGGGAAATCCCGAAATTTGACGAATCCCGGGATTTTTGTCCCGGATGTCCCGGATGGACACTCTAACCTTGACACTTGCTTTTCCCGGGGCAAGCGACGAGGGCAGGATCAAAACATGTCGCGCGTCGGTCTCCGTAAGTGAAAAAGTGGCGTGATCGGTGAGTTCGGTTGAAGAAAGTGAAAAAGTGCCGTGATCGGTTAGTTCTGTTTGATCTTTCGACCTTGACACTTGCTTTTGCCGGGGCGAGCGACGAGGGCAGGATCAAACATGTCGCGCGTTGGTCTAGTAAGTGAAAAAGTGGCGTGATCGGTGAGTTCGGTTGGAGTAACTGAAAAAGTGCTGCGATCGGTTAGTTCTGTTTGATCCTTCGACCTTGACGCTTGCTCCTGGGCAGTGCGTCAAGAAAGCCCGAACAGTTTTTTTTTATTCATTTTGGGTCGCGCGCTTATTTTTTTTTCCTGAGTGCTTTTTTATAGCCGAGCAAACGAGTGAAGCCGAAAGTGGATTGTGGCTGCTCAGTCAAGGATAACGGATCAATTGGTGAGCTCGTTTCATGCTACTATTTCTAATCTATAAAATATGTATGACTGCACATTCAATCGTTACAATGGTGGGATGTAAATATGATTTTTCAACAAACTATGGATGGTTCGTCACTGTGAGTGTCGACACAAACTCTGATTCATGATTTATTTATGTTTAACATTTTTTTTTCAGAACACCTCTTATATACCTTTATTTTTGTAATTAAAAAAACTTTGAATGGTTCGACACTACAAGTGTAGACTTGCGAAAGGTTTGGATGGTTCGCCACTGTAAGTGTCGGCATAAGAATAAGAGTGTTCTATGATGTCCCAACCAATCGAGTTTTTTGTTTCTTTTCAAATGAGTAAAATATAATAACACATGCTTTCATCCTGACAGCTGTAGGAATGTTACATTTAGGTATTTGTTCAACAAACTTTGAATGGTTCGTCACCTCAAGTGTCGGCATAATTTTCCTCTACATAGAAATTGTTCATATCAAATGAAAATATTATATTTACGTATAAGCATGTATATATCTCACAAATCATTGTTTATCATGGTCTAATCGCTTATCAAAGTGAATCCTATGACCCAACGATCCTCCCCATTAACAAACATCCCTCCCAGTAACCTTTGTGGAGATGCAGAGGCAAACGCGGTCTCCAAAAGCAAAGGTTACACACTAACATTCCTTCCCCCAATCCCACCTGACTGCAAGGACGTGGCCGGCGCCGTTATTGACCCTGTATAAATAGAGGCACTGAATTATGCACACTGAAGAAGATTATGGCCAATCCCAGCCGAACTTCTAGTTGATTCTTTGTGCATTTTCACTGACTTCAGTCAATCACGGAATAGCAACCATTGATATGTGTAGTCAGTTCTAAGCTAAGCTAAGCTAAGCTAGCTAAGCATATTTATGACCGCCCTTCAGTGTAGCTGGAACCACTGTGCGATGAAAGGGATTCCAATTAATTGATCAGATGAAGTTAAGCATCTAGGGCTCATGCTAGATAAGAATTTTACTTTCAAAAATCACATTGAATGTAACAAATAAATAAAATGTCGGTATCCACTTATTAATAGAAAATCTTAACTTTGTCTTAAGAACAAGCTTTTGATCTTCAAACAAATGTTCAGGTCAGCCATGCTGTATGCTGCACCAATATGGACTAGCTGTTGTAATACCAGGAAAAATTGGTTGAAAATGATTCTGAAGCTCTTGTATAGTACATAGAATGTCCAATGTTGAAACATTACATCAAATGTCGAATAACATTTTTAATAGTTTTAGACAAAAATGTTGTAATCTTCTATTGCCACGATTAATGCGTTATATATTTAGGTTAAGCAAATTGAAAGCGTTTTTTTTTCTCTCTTATAAGCAGGTGTATTCAACTCACCTGAGAAAATTCTGAACTGCTACGGCAAATGAAATGTAATATGTTGTTAACAAAATGTTAATTAATGCTTAATTTAGTTTTACCAAATTAGGATGATAGTGTTGTGGGGGGCCTTCCTTAGCCAAGTGGTTAGAGTCCGCGGCTACAAAGCAAAGCCATGCTGAAGGTGTCTGGGTTCGATTCTCGGTCGGTCCAGGATCTTTTCGTAATGGAAATTTCCTTGACTACCCTGGGCATAGAGTATCATCGTACCTGCCATACGATATACGAATGCGAAAATAGCAACTTTGGCAAAGAAAGCTCTCAGTTAATAACTGTGGAAGAGCTTTTAAGAACACTAAGCTGAGAAGCAGGCTTTGTCCTAATGAGGACGTAATGCCAAGAAGAAGAAGAAGAACAAGAATTGTTGCCTAACACAGAACACCTAGATACAATAAATGAATGTAATGATTGAAATGATAAGGACTGTTCATTTTATAAAGTGGACACTTTGTTTATGCTATATCTTTTTTATTTATTGATAAAATCGAAATCGGTTTTCTGTGCATCGTTCAACTATTATACTACAATGGTTTAAAAATATAAGATTTTAGAAAATGCTTTTGGTTAAAGAGCTAAATAGTTTTTCCTAAAACTCTTAAGAAAAGTTGTTCGTCAAAGTTTATCATTATTTTTCGCAAAACATGAACAAATTGTATGTTTGTATTCTTTACTATTCTACTAAAGGTATAGCTTTAAAAAAATCAATTATATTTCACCATTCTCTGACATTAGGTAACTTTAGTGATTTATTCATGTATGGCCAAATTTGCTGATACACCGTTCTTTCACTCCAGTTAAAGAGAAAAGTAAAAAGCGTGTTCAAAACTAGATTGGTTTTATAAAGAAACTATATTTGTACAAACGAGAGCTAAATCGTGCGTTTAACCATAGTATTTAGTACAAATTTTACTGTTTATGGTAGTTTTACTAAAATGTCTCATACTTTTAAAATCGTGTATGCATATTTATCGATCTACAGCAAATTGTAAATGGTTTACTCCGAATATTTCATGTGGTAATTTCAGAACATATTATGAAAATAATATGTGGAAAATAAAATCGATTTTATTACAGCAGTGTTGCCAATTTTGATGATTGTCAATGTACTTTGAAAGGTCTTCTAAGAATAAAGCAATTATATTTCTATTGTGCTTTAAATGTGACGTGGGACTAAATAAGTAACGCTTTGAAGGCGTAAGTTATTTTTCATGTTGATACTAACTTGGGGCTTCGTTCAGGACGTACTTTTAATTTAAAAAATCTTCTCATACTCATCTACTCATATCAGAAAATAGTTTTCTCTAAAAAATATAGGTGGAAAGTGATTTTATTTTTTTTCTGTAAAACTTTTTTTTTTCATCAGGCTTCTGAATGATGATGCTTTTGAAGAACAAGCCTTTCTTGAAAATAAAAAATATAAATTGTCAAATACTCCAGCCAATTTCTAACAATCATTGATTTTGATAACCTCCAAAAATCGACTGTTCTAATCGTTGTTCCATATTCGAGTGAAATTTAATTTTATAAGGGGCCTTCCTTAGCCGAGTGGTTAGAGTCCGCGGCTACAAAGCAAAGCCATGCTGAAGGTGTCTGGGTTCGATTCCCGGTCGGTCCAGGATCTTTTCGTAATGAAAATTTTCCTTGGCTTTCCTGGGCATAGAGTATCATCGTACTTGCCACACGATAGACGAATGCGAAAATGGCAACTTTGGCAAAGAAAGCTCTCAGTTAATAACTGTGGAAGTGCTCATAAGAACACTAAGCTGAGTAGCCGGCTCTGTCCCAGTGGGGACGTTAACGCCAAGAAGAAGAAGAAGAAGAGAATTTTTATTATCACAACATTGTACAATACTTGTCTAACGATGTGCAGAAAACTGATTGAAATTTCATTGATAAATTTAAAAGATACAGCATGCACATGGTGCCCACTTACTGATCAGAAGAATCGATTTGCTGGTAACGTTTTCTGGGACTATAAATATTACCTATTTTATATAGTGTAAAAACAAAGTTTAATACAAAAAGATTACATTCTCTATTGTAAGCACAAATAAGGAGTAGGGTTCAAAAACCAACAATGCTCAAACTAAACGTGCCTAATATCAACCAAAAAATTTGAGGATCCTTCCACCACTTCCTTTCTTTGTGATTCACTAAGCGCCCATATTTGTTTGCTCTCTTAAGATACAGTGCTTAGTGAGCGATTATTGACTAAGCTGTTCACTTGACCAGCTTCTTCAACTTCAATAACTTACATTATCGTCACCAGCCTCTGTTGGCTGCCGGAATTCATCCCGCATTCATACAAAATGTGTTTGCACCTGGGGAGGGCCGATGGTGAATCCGACGTTATTTAGCAAGCAGCAAAAAGCTCAAATTATGGCAAAATGAGCGGAAATTCCTTACGATGCTCGATTAGCGCTGAAAATTGCTGCTCGCCATATCACAACGATGCCAAAGTTTCCTCCACCTCCGTTTGGTTCGTCTGCTATACCCTTCCTTCCACAGTTGCTCTTTTTTCTGCCTCTAACCAACGACGACGATGCTGAAGACTGCTAGCAATACATCCATCATGGAGATTTGTGATTCATTTTTTCTCCATACAGCTTTGCAAAGATGAAAAGTTGCTCGAAGGTTTTTTCTCACAATGCACCACTTCGATCACTGGCGGCGATTTTAGCGAATATTGCACTTGAAAGGTCGTAAAGCTATGGGTATCCCGTTTGCCAAAGAATGCTAATAGAGGGTGTAAGGTGCTCAGAAAAGTGTGAAAATTGGAGTGAAATTGGAAACACTTGTGGACCTACACGGCTACTACTTTTCACATTGTTCCTGTTGAGCACCGCACACTTCTTGGATGCCGCTTCGCCCAATGTCCTGTTCAATATCACGGTCTAGCACTCATTTTCACTTATAAATCCACTTTTCGAAGGATCCTGAAGTTGGAAAATTCACCCAATTTCCACGCGAAACTCAATCCGACTGCTTTTATGGCCAGGGTCAAAAGTGTATAGATGGAAAACTGAAGTGAGAGAAAACAGGAGGAAAAATCCTAAACTATTCTTTTCATCGAGACCTTTCAATCGCAACTTCCTCTCGCAACTCTGACGACGCTCTCGCTCACAACAACGTCCCGTCGCTCCCGTACATATTGGGCTGGAGGATAAATTTGGGTGGACGCCACCCACTGATTGCCCCCCGAGTTGTTGCTCGCGTAATCGTCACCGAAACACACACGCCGCCGTCAACCACCGAGTGGACCGCGTTTGCGAACGAACGTTTTCACCCCTCGATATTCAACGACCAACTGGTGAGCACGCCATCAACATCTGTCGTTTGTGGTGCTGTTTCTGCGAGATATACTTAGTTCCCCCATGTGGAATTTTTATCCAGATTGTGAAGTTAACCCTTTGTCTATGTTCTGGGGTCAATATGAAGCACTTCGAAGAGCTGTAACTATTTTTTAATTAACCGATTTGTGATTTTCTTTTTCATACCACTTCAAGCGTTTCGATGAGTTTTGCGCATGAGATTTTTTTATTCAATTATCTTGTTATGGATGATTTACGTTGATGATACAACTCTGCATAAATACGTTAGTAAACACTTCAAATAACAAACATTAAAAAAATCTTCTGAATGAACTTAAAATTGCATATTTTAGGAAGTACCATCTAAACATTTTTTTTCCGAAGAAATGTGCTTAAAAATGGTCAGAATCGATTTTTTTTAGTTTTTTTTTTTGTCATTAAGGGCTTTATATCTCAAAGTTTTAAATATTTTACAGTAAAAGGGTCTTATAAGCAAATATTGAGAATAGAAATTTCAATTTTTTTCTACGACGATTCTATTGAAAGATAGAGATGATCTAGATCAGTTTTAACTTATCTAAAAAAATCCAAATATACATGAATGTAGACCCTATCCATCTGAGACACTTTGTAGAAGACACAAACACTCTGGGATGCATACCCAGAGTGCTAGAGGGTTGGGCGCATTCTGCCCCATTGTGCGTCACTGTGCACCGCTTTTTTTAATTTCATGTGCTTTTACTGAAACTGAATTAAATTTACTTAATATTATTATTGTTATTATATTGTCTTTATTTACGAGGCTTTCAGCCGTGGCTGGTTCAACACAATTTAATTATCTTTTCAAAATCGCAAAATATAGAAAATTCCTTTAAATTTAAACAGCGTGCTTATTGTGGGCTTCGTTGCCGTGCGGTTAGTGTCACCAAGGCATTTAGCCGCATTTAGCGCTAAGGTGTGTGGGTTCGATTCCCGCCTCAGACCGAAAAAACTTTTCGAGAGGAATTTTTCCGACTGTGCCACTGGGCGTCGTCGCATGCCTAGTCCGCTGTCTAGTGTGGTGCTTCCTTCAAAGGACAATGAGAGCCCACTGAAAGCATTAACGTGTCGGTATCCTTTAAAAAAAAATACAAAGCTTTAATGATTTAGAGTGAAAATTATTCCAAAGCACACACAAAGTATTTTTTAGCTCAGACAGAGGGTTAATATGCATCTCATTTGCTCTCGCTAGCGGACCTCACACTGACTAATTATTTGTTAGATTCACAATTTCAAGCTGCAGGCTGTGTATTGGTATACCACAAACTGACAATGTCCGGGTCGTTCATAGAATTCCTCAACGTTTGGGTAGAGGGAGAAAACCAAAGCCGGTGCATCTAATTTCCATATCTCGGTGTAAGTGTGGATAAAACTCTGTGAACGTTCCAGATTATCTACCGGGACTAATCAACGTGGTTTATGACAACCCCCGTCGTGATAGTTTTATCACGAAAATATATCCAGCTCTCTCATCGAAGTGGGTTTCTGTGAGATGCTGTTACTACTGGATGATAGGATTGGATATTTTTAATGTGAGTTTTCTGAGATACTCCGAAATAGAATAGTCTACAGCTACATATTTGAATTAACTGTTTGTTCTTCGTACAAAATATTTTTTATGGATTAAATAGGGTGCCGTGCATTAGCAAACTACCTAAGCCTCAAAAAATCATAACAAAATAACGAAAAGCTTAACAGAGATCTTTGGCGTCAACAGATAGATTTCAACCTCTATAATATGGGAAAAATATGCTGCTTGGGCACGTCAGGAGTTAATCATCAATATTAACCCCTTCTCCTCCGAGCAGCCTAGATAGCCGCGTAGTGTCGGTAGCGGTTGTTTCAACCTGGCTAAGAATTAACACTACGGACTGCCTGTTCCGGTGGTAAAAGTCCACCTCACAGGTGACCCTAATTTATGGTGATGCGTACCGTGTCCTAAGAAATGAATGGTTTAGGGGGGTCTAATAAAACCTAACCGCAAACGGAGCCTGTGGGGACCAGGGCGCCCTCCACAGTATTGAGTCCTTCTGTGCTACCCGGAGAATGGTGCAGGTGACCTTGTGTTTCTCGAGATAATCGGCTGCCCTTCTTCAGTCTCTATCCTGAGGCTTAATAAGGTGGGATTATGAATATGTTGACATTTAATTTAAATTATCACCTATATGGATTTCGCATTATGCGTTTTACACAGTATATTCTTGTGCTCTTTCGCCTTTGGGACTTTAAATAGATACCGATCTGGTTTTTTCGTTGCTGTCTTTTTCGTGCTGAGATTGCAAAAAGCTTAATCCTGCCTAGTTTGGGTAGTGGCTACGGTTAGGTTAGCTCAGATCAATCTTCAGCATAAAAGAACAGCAACGATCAATCTTTGCAGACTCATAAAAATGGTGCAGCCCAAGTGGCGCTAGTTCAAGAACCCTACTTTCGTAGAGGGAACTTTTATCTAGGTAACCTTGTGACCAGTTTTTTGCTACTTTTAGCAAGCTTGAAAATGGCAAAACTCACGCTCATGCCCGCGTATGCGTGCTCGTTAATAAAGCAATCGTTGCTACACTCATTTCTGAGTTAACTACCAGAGATGTATGTGCTGTAACAATCGATGTTTCTGTTTGGTGACCTCAACAGGAAATACGTCTATTGTTCGGTATATTTACCACATGATGAACCATCCCCAACGGATGACTTCAAACGAGTTGTCGTACACTGCGTAACAAAAGGCCTTCCGCTGATTGTGGGCAGTGATGCCAATGCTCATCACATCACTCTGGGGCAGCTCGGATATCAATTGAGAGGCTCCAGTCTGATGGAATACTAGTAGTACAGACCTTGGATTACTTAACATAGGCAATCGCCCAACCTTCATGGTTTCTAATAGAGAAGAAGTGTTAACATAACGCTCTGCCGAATAGAACAGTCACGAGTTGACGAATTGGCATGTATCAGATGAGGAATCATTATCTGATCATCGCTACATCTTCTTTGAACATTCAAATGTAACTGCGCAGACTTTGCGTTTTAGGAATCCCGGTCAACAAACTGGGAAACTCTACATTGAATTGGTTGCGACCAAATTTCATGGATATTCTCCGTCCATTGAAAATCCAAGTGATCTGGATGATGCCGTTGATACTACAACATCCTACATTATGGAAGCTTTTGAAGAAGCATGTCCTCTGCGGTCTGTAAGACTACAAGAGGGACCCCATGGTGGAATTCCGATCTGACTAGACTCAGGAACAATGTAGAAGGAGTTGGACAGACGCCGTTCAGCTGGATCAGAGTCGTTCAAGTCAGCTCGCAAGGCTTACAAGAAGGCTCTCGTTCTGCTGAACGATCCGGCTGGAAAAACCTTTGTACAAATGTTTCCAGTTTGAGTGAAGTCAGTCGGTTGAAACAAATTCTTGCAAAATCTAAGGATTACCAAGTGAACGAAATTCGCTTACTAATGGTGACTTTACTTCTTCCGATGAAGAAGTTTTAGAATGTTTATTCATGTACACTTCCCCGGATGTGTGGACATAGCATCTACGATGAACAAATGTCTTTCATGTAGTTACGAGTCTCTGGCCTCGGCTCGCAGTATCATAACTACTGAATCGATTCAATGGGCACTTAATAGTTTTGCTCCTTTCAAATCTCCAGGAGCGGATGGGATTTATCCTGTTCTGCTCCAAAGGGATTTGAGTCTAATCAAACATGTTTTGAAAAAGCTACTTGTAAGCAGTTTTGCTACCGGTACATTCCCAAATCCTGGCGTGATATTACTGTAAAGTTTATCCCAAAAGGAGGACGTGTGTCGTATGAGGAAGCGAAGAGTTTTAGACCAATCCAGTCTGACCTCTTTTCTTCTGAATATGTCTGGAAGCATTATCGATCATCACATCCGTGATTTTATTTGCCAAACATGCCTGAATCAACATGCTTACCAATCTGGAAAGTCCACTGTGACTCTTTTACACAAAGTTGTATACGATATCGAGAAAGCATTCGCTCAGAAGCAATCGTGCTTGGTGTTTTCTTGGATATTGAGGGTCGCTTTGATAACGTGTCTTTCGATGCCATATTGGAAGCCGCACGAAACCATGGGCTACCTACAATGATTACCAATTGGATTCATCAAATGCTCAAAAACCGACATCTCTTCTCGACATTGCGTCAAGCACGATTCGAAAATTGAGTGTTTGTGGATGCCCCCAAGGGGGAGTCTTGTCACCACTTTTGTGGAATCTCGTAGCAGATACGCTATTGAGGCAACTCAATAATTGCGGTTTTCCAACTTATGGATTTGCCGACGACTATCTAGCTCTGATAGTTGGTATGTGCATAAGCACCCATTCGACCGTGATGCAAAGTGCTCTTCAGGTAGTCGAGAGTTGTGGGTCAATATGGCCTTTCGGTTAACCCGAATAAAACATCTTATTGTTCTTTTTACGGAAAGACGAAACCGCGATGGAATTCGACCTTTACGTCTTTTTGGCACTGAGATTAATGTCACTGATCAAGTAAAGTATGTCGGAGTCATTCTAGATTCCAAACTTTATGGACAGCTCACATTGATTTCAGAGTCAAAAAAGCTTGTATGGCCTTCGGTCAATGCCGGCAAACCTTTGTAAAACTTGGCCTCAAATCCAAATATATCAAATGGATTTACACAACAGTTGTTCGACCAATATTGGCATATGGATGTCTTGTGTGAGGCAAAAAGGCGAAAGTGAGAACAATCCAATCAAATTGGGCCATCTCCAAAGGATGTGCTTGATGGCGATGTCTGGTGCGTTCTCTACAACTCCCACAAGCAGCGCTCCGAGGCCCTTTTTCGACGTTGCGCCACTACCACATATATCTTAAAACAAGAAGCACTTTCTTGTTCTTACCGTTTATGGGTACTGGATCTACTGGAAAAAAATCCCATGGAATCGTAGATCTACACACACTTCGTTGTTTCCACTTTTAGTGAATTGGGACAAAATTGTCCTTGCTCCAAGTGATCTCACAATTGCTTGTAACTTTCCTTACAGGACATTTACCACACATTCCCTTCACGGAAAGATGACGTCTGGCTAATTGGAAAGAAGTATAATCAACAATAAGTATGTTACACTGATGGCTCCTTCTTGAAGGTAGACAGGGTGTCTACTACCTGGAAAAACCTGGAAAACCTGGAATTATCAGGGAATTTTATCAACACCATGGAAAAAACCTGGAATTCTCAGGGAATTTCGATCACAATCAGGGAAATTATTTTGAAGCTGTAATTCATGGTAGAATATGTGTCACGCAAAGGATTTTTGCGTAAAACCCCAAAGCAATCATTATTTTTATGAGAAAATTCACTTCAATCGAAAAAAAAATTCGGCTGCGCCGCTATCAAAAACGCTCTTTAAGCTGTTCAGTAAGGATACTTTTGTGTATGAAATTATATCGACTTCTAAGAACATGATTGACGTTTTGAATATCTCAGTAAAGGATTAACATAGATTAACAGTAAATGATTATCTAGGGCCGGTAGCAAGTTTCTTATTAGAGAATAGGGTCCTAAAGCTCTGTACTAATTTTAGTACCAAATGATTAAGTTTTAGGCAGAAACACATGTTACTCAATTTTGAATGCTTTTCGTTGGTTCCGGTAAAAAAACATTTTTTTTTTTTCTAATTTTGAGATTTTGTCACACCACTTGGTTTAACTCAAATTTTGAGTGTAATTTTGTTTTCCCGTGTCCCTTCCAGAAATGTCAAATAGGAACAACCCTAGTGTTTAAAAGAATGAGCCCCTGTGGCGTTTTTGCCGACTCAGTGAATGTCAAATATGATCTAAAGTGTCAAGGTTCAAATTTGAAAACGTTATTTGAACACGAAAAAATTGCTGTGGTTGCAAGAACATGCTCTTTTGTTTGTTAAAATAAAACAAGATTCACCTTAGAAATTTTAGGATTCTATTGGTATTTATTGCTATTCAAGTCTCTAAAAAGTCTCTATTTTTTTGATGGAAGGTCTTTTAAGTCTCTATTTAACCAAAATGGTTTCTATAGTCTCTTCTTTCTCTATCTTGCTTGGCAGATGATTATGATGCAAAATTTCTTCCAATATTTCTCAGGAACAGCTTCAGGAATTAGCCTAGAAGTTTCATCCGAAATTCTTCAAGAAATTCTTTCTACCAATTCTTTAGTAATTTTCTTTCAAAGGGATGCTTGAAGGAATTTCCTCCAGAATTTGCTTAAGGAAATCCTTGAGCACTTTAACGTTACTACTACAGTAATTTTCTCAGATACTAGTTTGAACAATTTCCAAAGACTATTCTAGGACTTCCTCCACTAACTTTTCAGATTCTGCAGTCATTACCCAGGTCGTCCTACTCGGTTCAGATGGGTAACACTTCAAATTTTATGAGGCCATAAAATTGTGCACAACTACAGAGGACGATGGAGGTCCTTAATTCGTCTTTGGTCATTACCTAAGAGATCTTCCAAAGATTTTCACAAAAATTTTTTCAAGTAAACCCGCAAAGGTTAATTCTAGATTAGAGTTTGTTGGGTAAAATTCGTTCGAAAGATTTTTTTTCAAAGACCCGACAAGAATTTCTATGCCATTTCATCTACAGTTATTCCCAAGAATTGCTCCTAAAATTTCTCGACGGGTTAATCCGAGAAATATATTAAAAACTTAAAAACAATTCTTTAATTCGACCTGTGTTTCATTATTGAGTTTCCCTAGACTTTTTTCTGAGCATTTCTTCCAAGGATTAGTGGGAATCTTTCAAGTTTTTTCTATGAATTACTTAAAAATTCCCCGTGGAATATTCAAAAGTTCATTCAAGGATCTACACCAGTTTATCACTACAGCATTTTTTCAAGGAATCTCCCGATCTCATTTTACACATTTTTAGGATTTCGTTCTAAGTTTTTCCAGGAGTTCCTTCACAAAATCCTGCGGGAT
Source organism: Aedes aegypti (assembly GCF_002204515.2). Classification (NCBI taxonomy): domain Eukaryota; kingdom Metazoa; phylum Arthropoda; class Insecta; order Diptera; family Culicidae; genus Aedes; species Aedes aegypti. The sequence continues at coordinate 3,837 of NW_018735820.1, read as the reverse complement.
ATTATGCAGAGATTCAATTGTTTACACAATATTAAACAGATGCGAACCTAAGATTTACTTCAAGATACTTCACGATTTTCTTTTAAATCTTTAGAAATTCTGAAGGACAATTTTGTAGAAATCCTGAGAAATCCTGGAGACAATCTGGAGTAATTTCTGGTTGAATATTCCAACATGTTTTGAAAAAGAGTCTTGAAGGATGTCCTAGAAAAAAATCGATGGAAGAATCCCCGGATTTAATTCTAGAGGACTTAAGGCTTTATTGAAAAAAAAAAACAAAATTATATATGAAGGAATTCCTGTTGGAATCCCTGAGGTATGTTTGTGGTATTTTTTGGAAAAATCCTGTTTTATATTGAGTTTATCCAAACATTTTTTTTTGAAGAATTCCTTAGGAAAATTCTTGAAGAGGTTTCATAGGAAATAATCACTAAATGAACTTTCATAGAAAAAAGATGTATGTACTATTGCATTGTTTTATCTGATTTTAGTTTTTCTAGGTTCGTCGAAATCAATGGAGCTATGGAGCTATCATGGGAAAGAGAAGAATTGATTTAGAACTCTTTGAACATTCCGAATGAAATGTAACAATTCATAATTTATCTAATTGCCACATTTAAATGTACACAGATTGGGCGCGAACAACCTAGGCTGGATTATCCGTGTTTCTATTATCCACAAAAAATGATCTAAAGTTACAAATTATTTGTATTAATTTAGATGGGATTATAACCTTATCAAATATGCAGCTGATGATGACTTTAGCAATAACACGATTCATCAATTTAAAGATATTGAAGATAAAATTTTTCTTTTGCGCCCTGAAGCTGTCTAAGGTATCCAAAAGACCCTTGGAAATTGAATGGTACATAGTTTTTTTTTTTTTTTGCACGAGAACGTAGTAGTTAAAAAAAAACTTTCAAGAAGAAGCATACTGATGCACTTGAAAGTTCCGTTCAGTTAACGATCATGAATAGAGCTCTTAGAAACGAAATAAAATCTCCATCATTAGAAAACATAATTAATTTAATAAAAACTTAAAACTTTGGCATTGTTAGCACTTCATAATGGAATATTGAAATTGGAAATAGTTTCAGCATGCGTTAAAAAATGTCTTGAAGTGTATGAATAGGGTCCTAAAGCCCTGTCTCAATTTTTAGTACCAAACGCTTAAGTTAAGGCCAAAAATACATGTTTACAACATTTTTAAATGATTTTGTTGTTTAAGCCCAAAAAATAATTTTTGAGATTTGTCATACCCCTTGGTTTAAAACTCAAATATTGGGTATATTTTGTTTTCCGTGTCCCTTCCGAAATGTCAGATAGGAACAATCCCAGTGGTGAAACTAAAACCCCTGTGGCATTTTTGTCGACAAGGTGAACGTCAAACAGGTCAAAAGTGTCAAGGTTAATATATGGAATAATTTTTAAAATTAAGGTTTAGATATGTTATAGTCTATATTTGACTGGAAAAATTGCTAAAGTGGTTGAAAGAACATGCTCTTTAGTATATTAATAAAAATAAAAATTCATTTAAAATTTTAGGACCCAATTGCTATTAAACTGAAAACATATTTAAAATTTGCTATTATTTTGTTGATAGCCATTCAAAAATTAGAGTATTTCTTGAACTAGAATTATTTTGTGATTCCTGGAAAAAACCTGGAAATATCAGGGAATTTCATTTCGAAAAACGAGTAGAACACCCTGCGGAGAGCTGGTGCAGGAGTATATTCTCGTGAGCTAAGGCTGAATCAGTTTTACTCACTTGGTAGAAACTGCACCGTTTTTTCAGGCGGAAATATGTTGCTCTTATGTGTGGAATATCCCATATATCTTCTGTTCAGATAGTCAGGCTGCTATAAAAACTCTCGCTTCGGCCAACTCAAGGTCGAAGCTTGTTATCGATGTCGAACTCAAATTGAGGAACTGAATTCAGTCAACTCTGTAAACCTTGTATGGGTTCCTGGCCATTCTTCCATCGCTGGAAATGAATTGGCTGATGAGCTAGCTCGCGATGGAGCAATCGCATGACTTCATTGGCCTGAGCCGGCTATTCCAATTTCGAAGTGCTGGGTGAAGCTTCAGATAAACTCTTGGGCGGCAACTCAGCACAAGCAATATTGGAATAGTTTGGAGTCGTGTCGTCAAAAAAAAATTGTATATTACTGAGCCATCTGCAGGTGGCGAAGTATTTTAACAAATCTGTCAAAGCAGAATTGCAGTCTCTTGGTCAGAGCGTTGACAGGGCCGACTCAAACCTATCACAGGCAAATATCTTCAGCGTGCTGACTCCATTTGTGTGTGATAGTTTGACTCCGATTATGGAACTTCGTATCACCTGATATGTAACTGTCCAGTTTTTGCGCAAATGCGATTCCAATTACTGGTAAACCCTTATTAAGTGAAACTGAATACAGAAGCCTGAAGTCTTCAGGACATCCTGTTATTCTTAACCCCGCTGTGGTAATGAGCTATGGCTCTCTTTACGCTCATGCGTTTTGCAGTGCCTTTTTTAGGGGCGCTGTTTTCGAACCCATTGTGGTATGGGCTACATGCTCTCATTTCGCTTATGCATATCTTCCTCTTCAAGGGACCCGCACTCCTATTTCCTCCCATCTTTCCTTCCTTTCCTCTCCCATCGGGTAGATGATGAAATAGGCTCAATATGGCGATGACACAAATCTCCCAACTGGTGGGGAACGTGCCTTTGAGCCGCCTTCTGATACCTGATATGGGAAAAATATAAAAAGAGTGATAAAACTAATTTTTTTAACATAAAATCGCTTGAGGCCACTATTGGTACATAGTGTTCCAGTAGTGCGCTAATGCTCCAGTAGTAGACGTTCGGGAATGATACAAGGAATTTAAAACAAAATGGTAAATTTTTACATGGGTTTTACATTTTTCCCTCGAACAGCAACTGATATCTTTCGAATGAGCATAAAGATCATTTCTTGACTTTTCCTCATTTTTATACATCCATTTCAAAAACTGCTTCCATCGTTGTTCCACTACTGGAACACGACGGCCGGACTATTGGTGCAGGGAGCAAATTTTTTGCGTTAACTGAATTATTATATGACTTTTTGATAGAATAAAAAGCTGAAATTTGACAATCGACTAAACTAAGGCGATCTATCCACCAAAAAATAACACGTGTCGTTTTTATCGAAAAATGTACGTTATTCCATAGTCCAACTGACTGGTCATTACAAATGGTACCGGCAGCACCTAATCGATTTGTGTCTTAATAATTTCTGGTTTAGGCGGGGAAAAAATAAACTTCATGATTTTTGTCACACTCGAACGATTTAGAGCATAAATTGAAGTGTTTGTGTTGATTATTATCAATAATAATAAGCAATGTTGATAGCGGTACATACATCAATATTATAAACTCAAGATGAGGGTGTACGGATCAAATTAGGCCTAATATTTGGCAAATTCGCACGTTCAAACCAACCTCTCTCCAAACTTTCAGTGAGTAGAATAAAACATGTTATGAATATTTTCTCATGTTTGTTTTAATTAAATTTCAATTTCACATCGAAATGCACGAACTTTTCTCTCTCACACACTTTGCGCGGCATTCCCATTTTCTTCATATCTTCCTCGTGATTTCTTCCTTAGGAGCTTCCGAAGTGCCTGTTTCATGATGGCTCCCTCCTTACCATCACTCCAAAACCTCTTTCTAGTAATGGCACGAGGGCAAATCCAGCCAGAAAATCGTAGGACCATCGTGTGACCTCAGACGAGGAAGTAGACGCTTTTGGAGGAACACTTACCCACGAATGGGAGCTCCGCTTCCATACGAGTAAATGCTTGCCAATCTTT
>NW_018735819.1:0-17456 GCF_002204515.2 Aedes aegypti | reverse complement strand
TCGATAAATACTTGTTTTAATTATGAATGTGGTTTTACGGCCAACCGCCGAGTGGAAGTTTAACAACTACGAAAAGCTAAACATTACATATAATTTGCAATTGGATTAGATGGACAAATTGATGTGAAGATTTGCGAAAAAGTTACACGTCTTCTCAGTGAGAATCGAACTCACGACTCCCGATCTCTAGTTGGGGCGCGTTAACCACTACGCCATGAGAGGACTCATGAACGCAGAAGTTAACCTGAATTCGATTTCAGCTCAATAATCACGTGGTCCTCTTTCGCAAAGTGCACCTCTTTCGGAAGAATTAGATGCCCATCCAAACACAACGCTTTCTATATATATCCAATGCCTAGCCCGAGAGCGCATTGTTTTTTTAGATATAGGAATAGCACACTACACTAGCCAGCAACTGCGCTGGCTGAGGTTTCTATTGTGTGGGCTTCCAATGGGTCGCGACGTTCTCAAACGAGAACGTCGCGACCCATTGGAAGCCCACACAATAGAAACCTCAGCCAGCGCAGTTGCTGGCTAGTGTAGTGTGCTATTCCTATATCTAAAAAACAATGCGCTCTCGGGCTAGGCATTGGATATATATAGAAAGCGTTGTGTTTGGATGGGCATCTAATTCTTCCGAAAGAGGTGCACTTTGCGAAAGAGGACCACGTGATTATTGAGCTGAAATCGAATTCAGGTTAACTTCTGCGTTCATGAGTCCTCTCATGGCGTAGTGGTTAACGCGCCCAACTAGAGATCGGGGAGTCGTGAGTTCGATTCTCACTGAGAAGACGTGTAACTTTTTCGCAAATCTTCACATCAATTTGTCCATCTAATCCAATTGCAAATTATATGTAATGTTTAGCTTTTCGGTAGTTGTTAAACTTCCACTCGGCTGGTTGGCCGTAAACCACGATTCATAATTAAAACAAGTATTTATCGAGCAACGGACTCATGTTCCGTAACCGGTCGTTTGAGAACGTCGCGACCCATTGGAAGCCCACACAATAGAAACCTCAGCCAGCGCAGTTGCTGGCTAGTCTGGTATGATACCATAAAGGACTTATCGGAATTAGTCAACTTGACTCTATGGTTGTTGATTATGTTCTGTCTTTTATTTTGAAGTCAATCTTACAGCTAACCTCGAGCTTAATCTAGTACTCCACTATATTACGAGAAGGCTGAAACAACCAATATCAATTAACCAATCATAGAATACAAATTTAAAAGAAGGCGTTTACCAAACGGATGGGTAAACGTTTACATGTGTGTTCGCTGGGCCGTTGCACTGTCGGGTCAAATCAGTGCAAAGGCAAAAGTAGAAATTGTCTTTATGGGAATTGAAATATGAAGCTTCTCAGCATGAATGCGCTTCGTCATGAGAACAAAATAAGTTGCTCAAGTTGTGTGGTATGTGGATAATCGATGGGTTGTGAAAAATGAAACCTAGTCGATTAGTTGAAAAATGACATGTACCAATTGCTTTGAAAAGATGCAAGTACAGCTAACTTGCGTGTGGGAATGTTTTCCTAGAAGTTGAGCAATGTAAGCTGTCATGATCCTTAAATTATGATCTTTTTGAAATGCGTTAAAATAAACATGCTACACCATCCCCCTTTGGGTGAATGACGTAACGTAGTGAAGACATTCAATTCTTGTCAACATATGTGATATAAATGAAAAAAAAAAATGTTGTTTCAATCTCCTTTACAATGTTAGATTATATTATTTTGATAGAATATTGGTAAATGTATTCAAAAACAAGAAGAAAAAATGCTTAATTAAATATCCGAATTTCTCACTTCTCAGCTTGCGCTAAGAATTTTGACCTATCTCATTTTTTTACTGTTTTTTGATTTTCATTATTTTTTTTTATGAGATTAGGCTCGGTTTTAAAACTAACACTTCCTAGGATTTAATTAACCTATTTTTATGAACTAAAGATAATTGATTTGTTTGTAAATTGATGATCTCACAATTTGGTTCTGTTATTGATTTTACTTTATATGGACCTGAATAAAATGAATCTAATTTACGTCTGTTTTCTTTTTGCAAATAAACTATATCTCCTATCTTGATTTGTAATGGGTTTATCGAACGATCATTTATTTCCTTTCGTATTTGTTTTTGTTCAAGTAATTTTTGTTTAACTATTTCATGTGACTTTTGAAGTTTGTATCTTAATTCTTTACTATAGAGATCAAAATTATAAACAGGATCAATTCTATCTGTGTATGTTTCGTGTGGTACTCTTGCTTTAACTCCAAAAACCAATTCATATGGTGTTAAACCATGATCAGTGTGTGGGCTAGTATTATATGTAAATGCATAAAATTGTAACCAATCATCCCAATCTGACTGATGTTCGTTGACAAAATTTCGCAGGTATTCATTTAAACACCTGTGATTTCTTTCCAACGAACCAATCGTTTGAGGATGATAGGCTGTAGAAAAAGTTTGCTTAACCTGTAATAGTTTACAAATTTGATCAAGGACTTCATTTTTGTATTCAGTTCCTTGATCCGATTTTAACTCTAAGAATTTTCCATATATTAAAATAAAATTTTCAACTAAAGATTTAGCAATTACGTTTGCTTCTTTTGTTGGAATAGGGACTAAAACTACATATTTAGTTAATTCACACTGTATCGTTACAGCATATCTATTATTATTGTTTGATTTGGGAAGTGGTCCTATAGTATCAATAGATACCACTTCAAACGGTTTAGACGGTGTATTTGTAATTGTTAATTTTTCCTTTGTATGTTTGGTAATCTTGTTCAGTTTACACAATTCACAGGCCTTTATAAATTGTGCTATTGAACTTTTCATATTTGTCCAATTATAAATTTCTCTCAACTTGAGGTATAGTCTGTGCTGACCTATATGTCCTCCAGTCGGTGTTTGATGGTAATTTTCAAGTATTCTTTTAATCTCATCAAGATCACTAATGAACTTGGGTGGATTATATATTATTATCTGCAAATTTTTTATAGATTTCAAAACTAGTTCTTTAAATGTTTCTTTGGGTACCCATTCAAAAATACAGTCATGACTCGATAGCGCGATTTTTGTAATTCTCTTCATTTGCATTTCTTTTTCTAACACTGAAAGTGCAAACACTAATGTTTGTCTTATACTTCGCAGTTGTGTTGTAATTCGTATTATTATTTTATTCTTTTGTGATGCTTCATGTAATGTAAAAATTAAATTCTCATTTTCCATTGCACTTCGAAGTTTTGGTAGTTTTCTAGTTTCAGTCGGATTCTCTGTCGTATAAATAACAAGTTGATCAGGCTTATTATTAACGGCATTGTTTTGACTTTTGTTTTCATCAGGTAGTTCCTGACTACGTTTAGACTCTTTCAGTTTTCTTTTTGTCATGGCTCGTGTATTAACAGTAAATATACTTTTAGATTTTAATTCATCTGACGTCGTTACTATACGTGATAACGCGTCGGCAGTAACATTTGTTTTACCTTGAATATATTCAATAGTAAAATCGAAATCTTCCAAATCTAATCTCATCCGGGTCAGTTTGGATGTTGGGTTTTTCATATTAAATAAAAATACCAATGGACGATGATCTGTACGAATTACAAATTTACGTCCATACAAATAAGCTTTGAAGTAATCGATAGCCCAATGTATTGCTGTCAATTCCTTCAAAATTACTGATTTATTCTTTTCTCCAGGCGTAAAACTTTTACTGGCAAACGCTATGGGTAAATCGTTGCCATCAATATTCTGTGATAATACCGCACCACATCCTACATCTGATGCGTCGGTAGTCAATATAAATGTTTGCTTAAAATCTGGATATTGTAATAGTTTTGGTGACATCAAAAATGATTTTAGAGCATTAAAAGCATCTTCACATTTTGATGACCATTCAAATTTTATGTTTTTTCTCAACAATTGATTCAACGGGTATGCAATTGTTGCAAAATTTGGGACGAATTTCCGGTAGTAGTTACAAAAAGCTACAAACCTTCTGACTTCGTCACTGTTTTGGGAACTGGATAGTTCTTTACGGTATCATATTTACTACTGTCAGGCAAAATACCTCTATCGGTTATTCTGTGCCCTAAGTACGTTACTTCTGTATTAAAAAATTTGCATTTTGACAAATTTAATTTTAAATTATATTTTCGAATTCTTTCAAAAACAACTGATAAGTTGTGTAAATGGTGTTGCATTGAACAACCTACAACAATTATATCATCGATGTAAACAAATGCTAGTTCTGGCGTCAACCCAGACATTGCAATTGTCATCATCCTTTGAAAGCTGTTTGGGCTAATGTTTAGTCCAAACGGCAATCTTGTAAACTGGTAATGACCTGATTGGGTCGAAAAAGCTGTATATTTTTTCGAATTTTCATCCAATGGGATTTGGTGAAATCCCGACATTAAATCTAAAGTTGAAAAATACTTCGCTCTACCAAGCTGATCTAATATGGAATCAATTCTTGGTAAAGGAAATTTGTCACTTAAAATCTTTTTGTTGAGTTGTCTAAAATCTATGACAAGACGCCATTTTTTCTTATCATCTGTTGATTTCTTCGGAACCAAGAGTATTGGACTATTATATGAGGATACTGAGGGTTCAATAATATTATCCTTCAACATTTTATTAACTTGGGATTGTATTTCATTACTTTGAGAATGAATAGTTTTATAATTTGGTATATAAGTTGGAACTGGATCATTCAAATTAATGGTCTGTTCGTAAAAATTGTTTGTAGTTACTGGTTCATCGGGTAGTGAAAAAATATCTGTATATTTTGTAATTAATTGTTTTAAATCATTTTTTGCATAATCTGGAACATTTGTTAAGTCAACTTCCTTCAAAATTTCATTATTTCTTTTCTGTGTGTCATCGGGTTTATTAATTTTTCTAGTATTTAATATTTGATAACGGGTTAATGGTTCTAACATAAATTCTAGGTCAACATTTGAAACATTGATGGGTCGTGATGTAGTATTCATAAATTTTACATACTGACAGGTTGGTGAAATTATTGCATTACCACAGAAAAGACCAGGCTTAATTTCCTTAGAAAATAAAACCATGTCTTCCGTGATTTTTAAATCTTTGATCTTCCGAATCACTTCACATCTCTGCGGAATTATGTAATTCTCATTTACTGTATCTTGGATTGGAACAGATACAGCTATATTATCAATATTAAAATTCAAAAGCCAAGATTCGTAATCAATATTGCATCTAAAAAGAGACAAAAAATCTCTTCCTAAAATACCATCTGTTAAAATCGGAAAATTCGCATCAACTAAATGAAATGAATGATTAACTCTTATCCCATTTCCAAAATTCAACACTGTCTCTGTTATTGCCATTGTTTCAATTTCTCCTTCTGTAATGCCTGTAATTCTTGTTTTAACTTTGTAGTTTATATTGTGATTTGTTAAAATTTTGTCAGTTTTAAATATAGAAATGTCCGCACCAGAATCTACAAGTAAAGTACAAACTGAATTTGCCATTTCTACTCCAATCTCGATAAAATTAGAAGCAGAAAGGTTTATGGTTAACACTGACCTAAAAAATTTCTTTGACTTTGTTGTTGTTGTTGTTGTTGGGGAGCAGCTCTGTTTGGAGCATCGCGGTTCTGGTTTTGTGGTGGACCGTACGGTTGATCCACATTTGCCACATATACTCGATTAGGGTTGTCATATCGTGGACGATTATCATTAAATCTTCCACGATTATTGTATCCGTTATGGTAACCACCACGTTGGTATCTTCCACGCGAAGAGTTATGATAATAATTGTTTTGGGGTCTTTGAGAAAAACCTCCTCTATAGCAATTTCCAAAATTTCGGTTTCTGTTGAAACCATTACCTCGGAAATTCATTTTCCTTTCATTTGGGTTAAATTGTTTATTCCGCAAATTGAAAACTTGCGATGATGTATTATCAGTAGCACTCTCTTGTGCTTTTTGCAAGGCTTCTCTAATCGAAGAGAAATTGCCAGCTTTTAGGATTAGTTTAGTTTCGCTAGCGTTAATGCCATTAATGAGAGCATTTACGCCTGCTTTTGTGGTCATTGCCTTTGCTACATTTTCCGGGACCTTTTGGGAAATGTAACTATTTTCGAGTTTGCTACAGAGATTTTCAATCTCTTCACAGAAATTTAATACTTGCCCTCTCTGTTTTGTTGCATTTAATTTTGCAACAATCAGATCTGGTGTTAAAGTATCTTGACACTTTATTTTAATGTGCTCAATTAATGCATCAATTGTTACTATCGTATCTGGAAAGCCACAGCGAGCTTTTCCTGTTAAACGTGTTTTAAGGAATTTTACGGCCATTGCCGTATGGTTAGGTTGAATCAATTCTTTTAAAAAATTTACAGAATCGATAAACGATTCCAAACCAGCCGCACTACCATCATAGGGCTGCACTAGCGCTGTTGCTTGTTTAACGTCAAACTGACGTTCCACTTCTGGTTGCACCATACTGATCGAAGTTTCGTCCAACTGGTTTTTGGTGTTTAAATTATCTAACTTGGCTTTTAAAACTTGATTTATTTCTAAATACCACTTTTTTGCATTACTTATTAAAATTTCATCCACAGAGTTTTCACTAAAATAAATTTGCAAATTTTCATAAATTTCCTTACAAGAATCTGATTTCTCTCTCAGGGTGTTCTCTGTGAGAGGAGTGTTAATTGATTTTTTTATATAATTATATAAATGTTTTAATTTTTCATATTCACTCATTTGAAATTCAAGATTATTAAATCTTTGGAAATTATTAACTATAAATGAAATTACTAAAATAACAATAAATTTGTGATGCTTGCTATGTGTTACATAATAATTTTTCCTAAATCAGTATATGATGGTGATGTAATAGTGATGTAATTGCACGTAGAGAAATAGATACACTGACCTCATCTAGTCGACTGTCGCGACTACAAACCTCAGCGACGGTAAGCCGGAATCATCTTACGTACGAACTGGTCCGCATTCCGCAACCACGAATCTCCGCGGCAGCAAGCAGGCATCATCTTCTTATTAAGCTGCCTAGAATCACTGGACACTGGCACCATCCCTGTACGTTGAATTGTTGCACCACTGCTCCACCGCAAAAAATCTCAAATTTACACGACTCGCAATTTCACCTTGAACCATGTAAAGTCATTCTTTTCCACTTTTCTGAAATAACTTTTTCCGTGAACTCTCAAAATGCTCACATAATTGTGCACTGTACGGCGGTATTAGATTTTCATTTGCACACATACTGTACTGGAACCAAGAATGTTTTGTTCGTAATCACCTTTTAACCTTTTCAAACTGTGCGGAGGTTACTTAATTGTACTTCTCTCCTCGCTTCTTCTTTCACTTTTCCTTGCATGTACTTTGTGTACATCCTCATTATGACGAAAAGAATTAAAACTGCCACAATCACTACGAGTGTAGATGCAATTACTGTGTTCTCGGGCGTGGATGCATTGGCAACAATCTCATCGTTACTGAAAAAGCCCATTATCACTTATAATATCACTGTTTTTCCACTAAAACTTTGTCTGATTTTCCACTAAGACTTTGTCAGTTTTTCCACTAAAACTTTGTTGACTGTGAATATTTCACAAAGTGTCAACCAGTCCGGTCGCCATCTGGTATGATACCATAAAGGACTTATCGAAATTAGTCAACTTGACTCTATGGTTGTTGATTATGTTCTGTCTTTTATTTTGAAGTCAATCTTACAGCTAACCTCGAGCTTAATCTAGTACTCCACTATATTACGAGAAGGCTGAAACAACCAATATCAATTAACCAATCATAGAATACAAATTTAAAAGAAGGCGTTTACCAAACGGATGGGTAAACGTTTACATGTGTGTTCGCTGGGCCGTTGCACTGTCGGGTCAAATCAGTGCAAAGGCAAAAGTAGAAATTGTCTTTATGGGAATTGAAATATGAAGCTTCTCAGCATGAATGCGCTTCGTCATGAGAACAAAATAAGTTGCTCAAGTTGTGTGGTATGTGGATAATCGATGGGTTGTGAAAAATGAAACCTAGTCGATTAGTTGAAAAATGACATGTACCAAATGCTTTGAAGATGCAAGTACAGCTAACTTGCGTGTGGGAATGTTTTCCTAGAAGTTGAGCAATGTAAGCTGTCATGATCCTTAAATTATGATCTTTTTGAAATGCGTTAAAATAAACATGCTACACTAGTGTAGTGTGCTATTCCTATATCTAAAAAACAATGCGCTCTCGGGCTAGGCATTGGATATATATAGAAAGCGTTGTGTTTGGATGGGCATCTAATTCTTCCGAAAGAGGTGCACTTTGCGAAAGAGGACCACGTGATTATTGAGCTGAAATCGAATTCAGGTTAACTTCTGCGTTCATGAGTCCTCTCATGGCGTAGTGGTTAACGCGCCCCAACTAGAGATCGGGGAGTCGTGAGTTCGATTCTCACTGAGAAGACGTGTAACTTTTTCGCAAATCTTCACATCAATTTGTCCATCTAATCCAATTGCAAATTATATGTAATGTTTAGCTTTTCTGTTTTAAGTTGGAAATCGTATTATTTCCACTATGTCGATAAATGGTACAAAGAGTGTATGAGAGCCCAATTATGGCAATACTCTGGAGGCGGTTTGTTTACATTTTTTGATCAGTGAAATAAAAAAGTAAAGCTATTTCACGGGTTACTTCCACGACAGCACGGTTTGGTAAGGCATTATCTGCGTGTTTTTTACCCAATTACTAAGATTTTTCAATCACACGTTCGAAAACGTTCGCAAGCGGAAGATGCTAATTTTATGGTATAGAAGGGTTTTCAGCGACACTCGATTTTTGAATTTTCCCTCTTTTTTTTCGTTAAAATTAGGCACTGGAAAGGTAATGTGAGATCATTAATGCTGTTTTGTATCATAATTTGCATTTACACTACATTTCGACTCCTTTTCGAAAATTAATTTTCTCCCATGAACCCATTGCAATAAATTGATTTAAAATCTATTTAACACAAAATTTTTGGAAAGTTTTATGAGCAATCACTTCATTACATATTAGCGTTGCATTATCATTCGCTCTGGATGGCGTTTGAATTCATTTCGTGCAAATATTCGATAGTCCATAATTGGTACACGTTTATGTCGAATGCTAGGAACGCTATTGCCATAATTGGTACAAAGATAACGCTTTTTAAAATCAATTTTTAGCAGCTTAAAGTCCATTTACTACGAAAACTGTTTAAATCAACTGATTCGCAAGGTTTTAAACTAGTAATTGACACCACCAAGTCATGCTAACGTTTTAGAAACGCGGTGAAAACTTGATTTTTATCACTACTGTTGACATATTGCATCCGTAATTGGTACACCTACCCTACTTCTCCGTATCAGACATATTCGTTTTGGTAGTTTTCATCCTTTTGAGGACTTGCAATTGCCACATTTTGATCCTCGTTTTATGATGATGAAATTCCTCATTTTGCGTCTCGAACCTGCGACACCCGTATAGTTGAGTTGTTGTCCTGCTCCTTTGCTCCTACGGCCACATAAGATGAATAGTATTGGAAAGAAAAGTGACCAATTTAAACCATCACTTTTCCCCGTCATAAAACCTGCAATTGTAGTAGTGAGTAGATTTATATTTGCCTCCCTCTTACCACTATATGCAAACACAAAGCACGTGGTATATCTGTCTAAACACTGGATGGCATTTAAACATGCCCTGTATTCGAATGTAAAGCCAATATAGTGCTTATTTAATGCCTGTATGCATCAGGCTTAGAAGCATTAATGATGCTGTAATAGGGTTTCTATGCAGCGGAAGTGCTTGTTATAAGGTGTGTAAGCATTTGTGGTGCTATTATAATGCATGTACGCATCTATGATGCTGATTAAGGGCTTTTATTAGTGCTTATGGTTACTTGGGTAATCTGAGCCGACTAAAAATATGATCGTGTCTTCGACATATTTTAAGCCTTTTTTGAAAGGATAAAAAAACGAAACACATCTGGTATTGAACAAACGACCTCTGAATCGTCAACTTTACGCGCTTACCAAAGAGCTATCATGAGGAAAAACGGTTTCACTTGCCAATACAAGCAATTATGTGATGGCATTCGTCGTTTGGAGCATAGCAAGCGAAGATACAATAAACACCTTTTCTTGTGAGACATGGAAGCCAATGGAATGAAGAAAAATGTGTTCGTTGACGATTTTGGATTGAAGATAGTCGTGCATTCTTTCGTCGATGTCGAGAACGACCTGCCAGAGTTATTATATTTTTTTTATTTTTGTTACCAGTCATTGACAAATCTGACGATTGTCAGCCCTGAGCAGGTGTTTCTACAAAAAAACGTATAGTAATTTCTAATTAAATTCTGTTGCAATTTCTGATGAACTATTGCAATAATTTCTGAAAAAAAAAAAGCTCTCTATCTGAGAAAGTCTTAGTGGATTTGCTGTATATGCTGTATATTGCTAAAATAATCATTGAAAAAATCAATCAAATATCAGTAAATCAAAAGCACCATGTGATTCCTTGAAAAGCATCGATTAGAATTCCTGAAAAAATTGTGTAGGAATATTCGAAATAATAAAGTAGTATTTGCTTTGTGAAACTTAAAATTTAATTCTAAATGATGCATAAACATTACTCGAGAATTATTTTGAAGATCTGCAGGATTATTTGTGTATGATACATTGGAACCTTACTTAGCCTAAATAGTAACTTCCAATGGATACACATCAAAACCGGCTGAAGATGTCTGGGTTCGATTCTCAGTCGGTCCATGATAGTTTTGTAATGATGATTCTTTGACTTCCCTGGGCATAGAGTATCATCTTAGTACCTGTCACACCATATATGAATGCAAAATAACAAAGAAGCCTTTCAGCTGATAGTTGTAGAAGTCCTCATGGAACACTAAGCTCTGTCCATTAGAAGAAGAAAATAATGCTGGAGAAAACCATTGAAAGTTTTCTAAAACAATTTCAATAAGGAATCTCTGGTTGATTTTTTGCTGAACTTCTGGAAGTGATTTCCTGGAATAATCATGGGAGATTTTATAGCAATTATCACATTATTATTGCAACCCGTAAATAAACTCATGAAGGAATACATATAAAATGTTTGGTATAATAGTATTGGACAAATCGGCGTAGAAAATTCTTTATGAATTCTTCGTACGGAACGATTTTTCTTCAAAAACTCTGGAACAAACCATTGGGGATTTTCTAAACAAAACTCCTGTTGGAATCTTTGGAACATCTGACTGCTGGAAGATGTATTATAGTAACTACTGGAGATCTGCTACAACAACTACAGGAAGAATTTAAGGGCTGGTAGCGACAAAAATAGTTATTTAAGGTGAAGATGAATCGTAGTCAAAGTTCAATTTTCAAGAGCACGGATCTGGAGAACCAATCATCCGTTTGAGCTGAAAACCTAATCGATTGTCACCAGCTAGTGACCAATCGACTAAGTTTTCAGCTCAAATGAATGTTTGGTTCTCCAGATCCGTGCTCTTGAAAATTTGAACTTTGGCTTCGATTATCTTCACCTTAAGTGACCAGATTTGATCAAAAGTGACCAAATGGTGACTTATGGTTTTCAAAAAGTGACTTAAGGTGACTTGGTTCAAAATGTAATCAGTTTAATTTCAGTTGAATTGCACCGTTTTGGAAAATAAATCTGCGGTTATGCAGTGAATTGTTATTTTTGGGCCAGGCTTGGTTGTAGTTCTAATAGTGTACTGTTAGAAATCGAATTTTTAAATGTTTACTATATAGTGCTCCTAAAATATCAGATATTGCTTTTTAATGTTTCTTAAATTATAGAGAAAAATGTTTTAGTGGATAAAGTTGTTATGAACTGATTTAAGCGTTTCAATGTAAATGAACAAATCACCTTTCCGAAGGAAAAGAGATATGGTAAGCTTACAACATTCCACAGCGGCGTATCTTCATAGAAAAGTTGGACAAAAACTCAAAAGTGCCCCAAATCGATTGAAAACAGTACTTTCTCAACTTTTCTTGTTGTTCAAAGTAATGTTCACGGAAGTTAACAAACAAATACTATTCCGATTTTTTATTTGAGTATTTTGACCAAATGAGTTTTTATTTAATTTTGCATCAAAGACCTAAAAAGCCGTTTTCTCCCGTTTTAAATGACAAATTGGAATTCGAAATTAAACCGCTGTGCGTTTTTTTTTCGATTTGTCAATTATTACGGAGAAAACTGCTTTTTTCAGTGTCATTTATCTAATTGACTAGGGCCTTAAACTTTTATAAGTCAACAAACAATCTGAAATATTTGAGCATTTTAATAAAGTAATTACTATTTCTGTTAAAATTATATACAAAATATGTTAAAAACTGTATGGCTATAATCACGTATTTTTCAAATAAGGCTGTTGAGATGAAATCGGTTAATATACAGTTGTTGTGAGTAAGATTAACTGCAGCCGATGAGCTTTTTACTGACCAGTCCTTAAATATTGCGCAAAATCAAAGACAACCCGAATAATCTTAAATTTGGAGATCAATAGAACCTATAAAATAGTAACGAATAATTTGAGTAATCTCAATTTTTGAGATTTTGTCCGGCCATACGTTATCATTGTTCATTGAATTTTCGTGAAAAAACTATTTTCAAAATAAACTTCTATCAAATGAGACGATGTTTTCTATAAACCAATCAATATCACGGTAAATGTTGAATTATGCACTTCACTTTCAGTTGAAAGGTGTGATAGAGATCGAATCAGGTTTCAAAGATTCTTTTCAAAAACCCATATTTCATATATACTGACTAAGTGGGGGTCTTAGTCAGAGTGAGATTGAAATTTCCCTTCAGGAGATTTTTAAAATCTTCTATTCAAGTAAGAATGATACACTCTAGGGTCATTAACTCATATTCATGTACATTTTTATGTTCTCATTTGACTCACATTTGCAAGAAAAAGTAACTATTTTAAACTCTGTATGTATTATTTATAAACATGGCTCCTAGCCTTATCTGATTGATTTTATGAGCGTTTTGATAATCAAGATATTCTACAAAGCTTTTCTATAATTATGTTTATTTGTATACCGAGCACCTATAAACCATAGTTATATTGTGGAGCATTCTCAAAAAGTTTAAAAAAGGGGTTTCAAATGATATATATGTATATCACTCAATTTGTTCAGTAAAAATTACTGGGTTTTCTGTCTGTCGAAAAAGCCAGTAAACTGAGAAAAATTGTAAAAAAAATGAATATCAGAGATATTTATTTGAAATTCCGCAGCTAGGGCTATTTCTAGTATCATTTACCGATGAAAAAATAAAATATGATGATTTTTGTCATCTAATTACGAGTGGCGATAGTCCAAAAACCTTATGAAAGTTACAGACTTCAAAAGTCTAATCTAAGTGTGTATTCCTTTTCCGGAACGAAGCAGCACAATTATGCTGGACATGATTATTTGAAATGACGAATTAAATTTTTATATAATCTACCATGAGAAAATCAAATTCCATTTGAAGAAAATTTTTGCCATAGTGAACATATGCTTAACACTGTCAGAAGCCATTCGAAGTTACGAATTTTGTGAAAAATAAACGTTTTTGCAAAATTTCTTGAATAAATATTTTGGCACCGTTAAGAAGTTATTGTAAGGTTGATCCAATTCAAAACTTGTACTGAATTCAATAAAAAGGCTGTAATTATCTCGAAATTGTTGGCCAAAAAAGTTGAAATAAGTGGCTTTCTGTCGAAAAAAGTGAATTTTGTGAATATGTCTCAAAATAAGAGACTTTTTAGTGACTTGCTTCAGAAAAGTGACCAAGCCACTAAAAAGTGGCTCGCTACCGCCAGTGGATAATCTCTGGAGGTTATCCTGAAATAGTATGTGGACAATTATCAGAATAATCCCAGTGTAAATTACTGGAGGTACGCCTAATTGAAGTAAAAACGTGAAGTAAAAAAACTAAGAAAATAAAAATTTATGAAACTAAAACTAGGCTGTCCATATATACCGTATTTAACGGGACAGTCTTAAAGTCTTATTTTTTTATAAAAATTGCCAACTTGTCCCGTGTCCTGATTGATTAATACATGATAATGATGTCATATTTATACTCCGCTCTTCCCTATTAAACTTGTATAGAATGTATACCGTGGTGAATCAAAATCCGGACGGTACCAATATCCGGACACTCTCGTAATTTTCATCGATTGATGGTAAAATTTAATGAATATACGTTCAGTTTAGTTTATATTCTCTACTATGAACATAACTGATCATTATACATTCATTTGTAATCTAGTTACCATTGCAAAATAGGGAATAATAACGAAAACAAAAAATTGCTTCAGTCAAATGTCTTTTCTTTGCTGTGCAAGTGATTTTGAAGGTAGCGTCGACGAACGAACCACAACATGTAGTGAACGATAATATTTGAGAATTTTATTAATAATGTTAAGTTTTCTAACATGTTCTGTTCACGAAGTGATAGTTATCATATAAGGTATCATATTCCTGAAATATGCAGTAAATATCTGCTAAAATTGGAGAAAAGTGTCTGTCCGGTTTTGGAGCCAAGTGGATTTAAATCCGGACATTGAATATAAACCGTATATTTTAATGGTGTAATAACATTATCTACAATAAAACGAAAAGAAAACATAAAAACTATCAATATTTATGGAATGAGTGTTCAGACCATTGCGATGCACCGTTTTGTGTAGAAAAGTTGTAGAAATCAGTGATGGTTGCAACTCGAATCACAGGCGTTTCAGTTCAGGTAACCAAATTATATATTAATCTTACATTTCAATAGCTTCAACTAGTACAGGATAAATGCATTTCATAAATTTAATGCACAATTAAACTTCAAGAAAATTACGTGATCAATTTTAATAATTCCATGTTAATATGCATGGATTCTGATTCAAAAGTGTCCGGATTTATAGACATGATTTGCTACGGGTGTCCGGATTTAAGGACAAGACAACCCTAATTGTTTTTACTATTTTCATGATAAAATCTCAACTTTTATAGGAAATGTTATTAATTATACTTAGATCTGGCAAAAAACTGTTCGCTAGATGCAAAGATTTTAATTTAATATGAAAAACACTTAGCAAAAATGAAGGATGAAGATTTGTGCCTTCTTAAGCGTCCGGATATTGATGCACCACGGTAGTGTATTGTTGTATGGAAAATTAGATTGACAGCCAACTGTTATACCGTGGTGAATCAAAATCTGGACGGTGCCAATATCCGGACACTCTGGTAAAATACATGAATTATTGGTGGAATTAAATATTATAGAGGATAATTTTATTCATAATATCTACTTCCATTTTCGCTGATCATTTTACAATCATTCGTAATCTAGTTACCGTTGCCTAATAATTAATAATAATCAAAACAAAAAAGTCTTTCGTGTTGGACGTGTTTTTTTGTTGCATTGTGAATCATTCCGGTAGAAGTAGCGAAGAACGTGCGTTTATATTCAGCTGGCAGATATGTGTTTAATTTACATTATTCACAACGTATTTTGAATATAACAGTAGAATACACATTAATTCATGTATTCGGAAGCACTACACTCGTGAAGCTCGTGTAAATACGCATATTAAGGTGTAAAAGAGACTGCCCGAGATTGTCAGCAGGTGGTTTTAAATCCGGACACCATTCTAAAGTATTGTGTTTTACTTCTGTGAGTGAATATTTAAGGATATATCTGGAAGAAATCTTACAAATATTATCAATCAGGTGTTATTAGTGAATAAAATGCAGTTTTATGCTCTGAAAAGCAGTGTGACTCAAATATTTCGGAGGTTCTAACGACAAGCGCCCAGCCCCATATGTACGGATGCAGTTGAGGTAATCGAACCAAAAATTTACAACCACTTCATTAACAAAAGCATTATAGATCACATTTCTGCATGTAATGTTTATAAATGAGACATGAAATTAAATGATTGTACACTTTTTATGAATTCTGATGCAGTATTCCATATTGCAAGAGCGCTGTCCGGATTATGATTCACAAGTGTCCGGAAATAATGCTCCTGGTGTCGGATTTAAGGACAAGACAAGCTTGATTATTTCAATGATTTTTATGGTATTATCATAACTTTTATCATGAAATTTGATTTTCTTATCAAGCCCAGGTATAAAACTATAAGTAGCAATAATGAACTCAAATCTTATTCGATAAAAAATGGTTTGAAACGGAGTTTGAACATATGTCTCAGCTTAGGCGTCCGGGTATTGATGCATCACGGTACAATTCCACTGGTGTGCTGCGGTCTGATGCACCCCGGTGGCTTGCTGTTGGCCACAACATCCCGTATTTACAAACATGTTGAGTAGTATTGCTTTTCGTATAACTATGAAAACATAAAATGCATTTAGTCGATTTTAATGCTTGTTCAAATTTTCAGATTATGCCTTCAAAAGTCATACGTATATCATTACAAGATAACTGCACAAATAATATGTCATTTCCAGTACCTTTTTACAATTCATTCTAACGACATGAAATTTTCCCTGATGTACTTTAGAATGAGATTTGCAACTCTTTTGAAAGTATCCTACAGATCCCCTTTTCCTACTATCCGGCTGTCTCAAAGACTAACCAACTTAGATCTCGATTCTCGAATATTGGAGAATGCATCAATTTTGTATAAAAAAAAAAGAAATTAGTCATAAGTCTCTTTTGTTGTGTTAGGAAAAGGCTATTTATATTCATGGTGTGTTGTGTCCCCTAATCTTCGGAATTTGCCCTCGAGACATGGATACTTTCAAATAAATATCATAAATTCATTTTTTTTAGACTTGCAACATGTTTCAATCTCTAAGACAATGATGCTTCATAGTGTTTAGTAAATAAGTTTTCTTATTTATAAGTGTTTTAGAAATTCAAGATTTTGATTTCAATTCAATTTATAAATTAAAAGGAAATACTCTGAGGAAACCAGAGTCAGAACACACAAACGCTAAGCTTATTTTATGGATTCCGATAAATTTTATCGAAAAACAGTTGAACAGTTCGGTAAACTGAAATACTTGTTGTAACATTTTACAGATTCCGGTGATTTGTTTTAACAGAAACTATAAAACATTACCACAATATGTTCATAATTTTAGCAAACTTTGTTGGAATTTTACAGTTGTTAGGATTTTATAGGAATGATTTAATTATTTATCATTTGAATTTAACCGTGACCAAGTCTCTAAAAAGCGACCTGCATGAACGCAAAACGCAATTTAAGAATAAAAATTAAACACTATATTCTAGCATAAAACATATTTGGTCAAATCGGTTGAATTCGCACAAATCTGTGACAACAAATCAATCAGTAATCATTGGTCACTACTAAACAGTTATAAGATAATAGCAGTTGTGACATTCATATCACTGAACGTTGTAACAGATTTTCAAAAAATATACGTTTTGCTAGAAT
>NW_018735818.1:0-45286 GCF_002204515.2 Aedes aegypti | reverse complement strand
AGGCACTACCAAGGGACCAAATGCAGTACTAGAAGTGGTACCCAATCTGAGCCCGAGTGTGACGCACCTGGTATGGTTCCATGAGACGATATCGAATAGCGAAAAATTGACTCATGGAAGTTTCACAATATACACTGCCATGGAGCGCAAGTCAGTCGCATCTGTAAAAAGTAGGCATTGAGAAAATGGGCTGTGAAGTTTCCAAACTCGTTTTTCATACGAATATTAAAAAAATTGGAACATGTTCAAATCTTAATGAAACTTTCACAATTTGCTATTCACAACAATATCTTTCCGAGAAAAATATAAAGATGATCAAAACACGGTCCATTTCTGTGTTCCACGGTGCGAAAATCTGTAGTGGGACTGATATGCGGTTACTTTTCATTATGGGACAATTTGACTTGCTGTTTTTTTTTCCAAATTTTCCAAACAATTCATATCATCTCATTAGAGCAGCTGAAAGAACATTAGAAGATATTTTAAAAACTGAACTCAACTCAATTGCATGAGCATGAGCATAGATGACCGTACAATTCGTAGTTGCTACTCCTTGATTGACCAGAACAATCGAAGTTGCACAAGGAATTTATGAATGGGGCTTGGGATTAGCCTACCGTTCTGCAATGTGCACAAATCGATTGTATAGCTTTAATCGGATTTTGGGAACCAATCACATTCGTACCACTGCATATCACCCGGAGACAAATGGTATGGTAGAGCGATTCTACCGCACGTTAAAAGCAGCAATCATGAGCACGAACTTTAAACATTGGCATTACAACAATCTGTTAATTCTTCTGGGTTTGCGAGTAGCTTATAGAGAAGATTTAAAATGCAGTTCAGCAGAGTTAGTGTATGGCAAAAACCTCAGGATTCCAGGAGAATTTTTCGACGAAGCTCGTCCCGACGCTAATCGAACGGAGTTTGCTCACCAACTACAGCGATCGTTTCTTCAGATCAAAGCCCCTGCTGCATCGAACCATGGAAAGCGGAGCGTATTCGTTAGTAGTGACTTGAAGTCTTGCTCACACGTGTTTGTTAGAATCGATTATGTTAAGAAACCCTTGCAACATCCATACGAAGGCCCATTCGAGGACTTGAAACGACAAAATAAATTTTTTGACGTGCTTTGACGTGATTGCTGGTAAACGCCAACGGATCTCTGTTGACCGGCTAAAACCAGCATTTATGTGCAGTCCAGAGATCATCGAGCACCTTCCTGATGACAACAAAGTTAAAGCAACACCATCAGGACATCGCGTACGATTCCTGGTGTAACTGGGGGAAGGCTGTGGGGAGCACAACCCTGTGCATCCGTGGAGAGTTGGAGAGTAAGAAAAACGAGTACGAAGGCAAGTCGTAAATTGAACCGCGAAGAGAACAGCCGCAAATAAAATTGTTATTGCAAAAGAAGAATAAAAGTTTCAGTTAATTAACTCCGCGAACATTTATTTCGATTTCCGATCCGCCACAAATGCTATTATATGTTATGATATTTAGGAAACCCTTTGCATTGGGGTCGAAAACGAATGTTACCAAAATCGAACAGCTTCTGTTGGTTTGCCGACATCTCAGTAGAATATGTTCCGAGATTCGATTTTGAAAATTTCCGAATTCTCAGATCTTGGGTTCTTGGCGAAATCTTTCGCTGAGGTCGGAGACATAATGTAAGTGTGTACGGATCTCCATTTACCCGCTTCACCGTATCATGACAATTTCGAAGATCATTCTTTTCATTTTCATTTTGCAGCGTTTGGTGGGGCAATGAGAGCGCAAGTCAGTCCAAAGCCGGGGTAAGGGATAGGTAATGGCCGTAATAGTCTATGCGGACCACTTGAACACCATCGGAAAGGATAAGAAGGGTTGGGGTAGGGTATAGGGAATGGAGAAGACTTGACACAGTAATGCGATTAATGCTGCAAAATGTAAATGTGCTGAAAGCAATTTAATTTGAGTTTTGAAGTTTGATTTGACTTATTAAAATTCCAAATAGATCGGCCATTGTACAAGTAAGAAAGAATATGCTGATCGCTTTCTAGAAATTTTATAAACAACAAAATAACAACAATATGAGAGTGATGCTAAGGGCTGCTGATGGCACAATGCGACGCTTTAGGAGATTTTGATACTGAATGAACATTACTATACAGAGCGCAATTTAATCGATGGTGATAACTTTACAAACTTTATCTGTTTTTACACTGATTGACGATGCTGATTTACATAAAAATATTTTAAAAATAATTGATATTATTAGTTCATTTGTTTGTGTGATCTAAGTGTTAATAATGGAAAAATTTTACATACCCTTGATAATAATACTTCCCTGATCAGAAATATTATATTTTGAGCGCCCTTTTCGAAGCTATTCTATCCAGGTATCCATGTACTGCTTTCAATCCTGAAATTATTCTTATTGTGCATGCTCATGCATTATATTAGTGATGATCATAATCATGCAACAGATAAGAAGGAGAGAAAAAGAGAATATAGGAACAGTGATTAGTAATGAGTTAATTATGTAGTTTTGTTAGAATTATAAACAATTAAACAGCAGTAATGAATAACTTATAAAATTACTTTGCAGCATAGCTGAGCCTTTCGGAACGTAAGACCGATGTATAAAAATAATTTGTTTCGAAATTGTCCGCGTGGTCTTCTAGTGCCCCTATTAGATCAGAATCAGTCATAGACATACATATCGAATGCTCGCCATGACCCTATGACCAACATTTGTATATGTATAGACTTAGCTGATGTGGCTTTTCTAATAGGTAGTTCTTTCACTCATTGATTGTCTTCAAAACCTTGTCAAGTATAGAAAATTGATTTTATTTCATTTATTACTACATTAAAGCTACATTGTACTTATTAAGTATTAGGTATTATTTTATGTTTTTATCACTATTGATATTATCAAGGCCAGAATTCCCAGTGAGTGAAGAATTTTATAGTACTAGAACACCATAGAAGATCGCTTAACATTACCTAATCATGGAACGGCTTTTTGCTCTATTATTTTAGGTAGATGCTATTGATCTCCCTTTGCTCCTATCCGCAACCCGGTGCACGCGCCCTGTTGGTTTTCGAAAACCTCGTAGAAGATTACAAACCGTCAATGGCATTCCCAATTACTACCCCACATTGCACATTCAAGGGTCTGATTGTGCTCCTAACCCACCCTCAGTCTGTAATCTTCTCGCCAGTTTGAAATTATATTTTCCCGAAGTGAAAGTAATTTTGATGAGTGATAGCGTAGTGCAGCCCAACTGCATAGTACAGTAGTTTAACCAGAATCTTTAGGTCAGAAGATAAAATCTAAATTTTGTAATAAAAAGGTTGCCATTGCTTTGAAATTTACCCAACATCTAATCAAAACTACTAACAACAGCGATCAATTATCAAAATTCATCGCTCCCTGGAAAATATAATCCCAAGCCCAGGGAATTTCGAAGATCATTCTACCTGTAAACCGCGTAGATATAGTGCTTCTTATGTGAAGAGAACCTTTGTACGTTTTACGAAGTCTTTTCACGCAAACATAATCAATTTAT
Organism: Aedes aegypti; assembly: GCF_002204515.2. NCBI lineage: Eukaryota > Metazoa > Arthropoda > Insecta > Diptera > Culicidae > Aedes > Aedes aegypti. Next base: position 41,729 of record NW_018735818.1, on the reverse strand, counting down.
TCATCAGAAGTTCGTTTAATAGGCTAAACATAAAAAAGTTTGATCAATTTGAATCTAGAATTTGAACGAGAATGAACCTCAAATCTCTCGTTCTATGTAATACTTGCCTATTAATTCACTGGAAGCGAAATATTTTAACATTTGACAAAACGTGCACTGATAGCCCAAATAATCAGCATCATAAGATGTTCAGAAAATAGAATGCTCGCTGGCGCCGAGTTGCATAATTGCAAGTATAATTGCCCATAACATGTCAGCTGCTTACTGAATAACTTTGAAGAAGACGTCAAGTAATTTGTGGACGCCCCCTAAACAGCTTTGCTGCAGATACCATCATTATAGCAGCTATAAATTCTCTATCCTGAGATTGCCGCGATCAGAATACAGCATACTCACTAGCGCCATCTGGTAGTAGAATTTCAAGTTAGGTGGCCTATCACATGACCTATCACCTGTCATGTCTACCTATCTCCTTATGACTCTGGTACCTTTTACTTGATCGTACCTACGTGATTTCTGAGCTATAAATACTGGCTGCCGTAAGCGCAGAAGAGGAGACTTCCCGGACTGTGGACTGATTAACATATTATTTTATTCTTTATTTGCAGGATATAAAATCACCCACTCAATAGGGATGGTACACAAATTATGTCACGCTAAATTTCAACTTTTTCGACCCCCTCCCCCCCCCCTTTGTCACACTTTTTGTATGAGTCCTCCGAAATTTTTGTAAGGCTTGTCACTTGACTCGACCCCCTCCCTCCCCTTGGAGCGTGACGTAATTTGTGCATGACCCCATACTTTTGTTGAAGACGTCAACTGTCTAGGTAATCGGGACCTTGATATATCTGAGTTCTAAAAATGTCATGCTCACAAGCGCCTTCTGGTGAAATAATTCCGAATAAAATAGATCATCACAAATTAGTCCTAGAACTACTGAACAACTTTACCGAAAACACCATCTTTCTAAAAAATCGGGAGCCTGAGTCACGAATATTCAAATTTTGCAGCGCCATCCGATGGCAGAATTTCAAGTTAGATGGCCAATAATATGTTATTCCATGATCTACTAAACAACTTTGTCGAAGACCGCATTTATGATTACCTAGGAATCAGGATCCTGAGATATCTGTGTTTGAAAAATTACATGATAACTATTGTGTATTTGGGCGGAAAAACTACCGGGGAACCGAATTATAAAAAGACGCACACGAGCTAGGGTTTCAATGCTAGTGATGGACCCCTAGTAGCTGAAATTCATTCTCGACGCTTTTCCGCAATGATATCTCAGACGCATATACGTTTTGTGGAGTCTAACAACAAGTTCAATTCGTCGTGTACATATTATGAACGTCGTGTACATATTATGAACCCTCCCGGGGTCCATAATAGGAATGTTTACAAATTTGACGTTTCGTATTATGGACCTTCCATTTGATTCGCATGTAATCCGGCTCGCTATCGACGTGCCTATTATGGACCCACCTGGAAATGCGTATTATGGACCCTCTTCACGGAAAAAAACCGGTTGCCGAATTCATGAACAAAAAGTCATGAATTCATAAAATTTCATGTTTCATGATATCATGACTAAAAGTCATGAAATCGTGAGAATTATGCAAGAATTTGTATGCTCAGGGCGTTACACAAATCTAACTGTCACTTTCTTCACTTAGTCAACGCTTCTCATGACGATCGGTGGTTTTTTCTAGTGAAATTTAAAAAAAGTTTTGTTTTTGAAAAAGTTTAAATTGAAGACACTGCTCTTCGGAACCTTGCCATCGTATCGATGACATTCTTGACAAGATTTCCATAAGTTCCCACATTGTGTCACGACACAATCAATCTGCCGGAGCTGTTAGATGTTCCAAAATATACTTACAAGCCTTCATCCTGATTTTGCAGAACCGGGCAATGTTTGACTTTGAGCGAAGATTTCGCTTCACAAACTCGTAGGCGATTTTACCCGTTCGGATGTGATGCCTTCCCTATGTCCTATAGCAGAGCAGCTCACAAAAAGCCTTCGGCAGCCAGATGTTCTAGTTCACTCTCCACATCCACAGTGTTGTTAAGGAGTGTTCCATTACTCATGCAATCCACCAGCATTTTGTGAGCCCAGGGACCATTTGTCAAATCAATTGATGTTCGAAACAATATTTTGCGTACAAACCTAACCACTGAATGTTCGCGTTCCTGCTAAAGATTTGGCACTCGTTAAGTTGACAATTGTGGAATGTGTTTGCGGTTTATTACGAAACTACCGGCACAAAAGTCGCAACGATTTTAATTTTCGTTTCATTTGTTTACCAATAGCAAATATAAACTGGGATTTAAATTGACGTATAATGTTCCGTTTTCATGAAATGTGGTCATGATTCAGGGATCCTGCTTCATGATTTCATGACTCAACTTTCCACTTTTCAGCACCAAAATCGGAATCATAAATGACAGCCATCTAAATACATGAATAGTGCTTATGTTTTCATGGCCTGTGTTCATGATATCAGATCCTGCTTCATGATTTCATGACCGAAATTGCCACTTTTCGTATCAAAAATAGGAATCATAAATGACAGATGACTAAATCCATGAATAGTGCTTATGTTTCCATGAATTTTATTCATGGTTCCAGCATACATGCTTCATGATTTGAGAATTCCAGCTGACATTTTTCTTCGCTTTAATTTGAAAACGTAACGTACAGCCGGCGTTACGGTAAAATGCTTCATGATTTCATGACTTTTGGTCATGGTGTATTTTCATAACATGAAAACACACTTTCCTCCCGAAATCATGACTCATTCTACTTATTTCGAGTGCCGCATTTTTACCCGTGTTGTGTGGTTTCATTTACAAAACTGTTCAAATATCTATATTTATACGTCTCAAACCAAATATTTTGCATGAAACTGCTGACAAACAATGCAATTAAAGTTTCCCAGGTGGATTTTCATAGGAATAAGGTTGCTTTGAGTGATAAATAGATGTTTTTCTGTAGGGGATCCATAATACGCAAAGGGTCCATAACCGGCATCGACTTCCTATTTACTATAACTTTATTCCATCTTTAAGCTCCAGTACTGCCAGAACTGCTGCGAAGTTATAACACTCACTAGCGCCAACTGGTGGCAGAGTTTCGAAACAAGCGGCCTATCACATGTTAGTCCTTGACCGACTGCACAACTTTGCCGAAGATATAATCTTGCTAAAATATCTAGATCCTGAGATAATTGTGTTCGAGATGTTGCATTACGAAATGTCTTCTTCATCGGTTCCCCGGGGCACACTCCGATGGCCACTGGAAGGTGAGGATGTTTTCAAAGTTTCATTTGTCCACTGACCGATTGGTACCATTGAACTGAAGAAATTTGCAGAAGACATCAATATTCTATCTTGTCTAGTTTTAGATTTATAATCAAAATGCACCGCGTGTACTCAGTACACGATGCGACCGCTCGTGTGACGGGCCCGGTAAAAATAATGTTACACGAGCGGTCGCATTGGTGTACTAAGTACACGCGTAAAAACTTAAGATTAAAAACACGATGTTTTCGAATACTTTTTGTTGATTTTTTCGACTAATTTCTGCTCTACAAGCAAAAAGAAGAGTAGATCATGGAATAGGACAAACACCCGGATCAATTTGAATGGATTTTCAACGTATTTTTCGGCTTTTTGCAAATTGCGTGTACTCAGTACACTAGGGCGACTGACGGTGGGATAAAAATCTCAATAATATTGAATTTAAACCACAAACAATTGTATGATGAGAGATACCTAACACTGTATTTACAAATGGTGAAGTGTCTTCGTCGTGTACATATAAACTTCAATACCTTAAGGTACCGCAGGCGTAAGTGAAAATATTAGGTATATTTGACTGAATGTGCGAATTAACGTTTTAAACTCATGCGTAAACCTTTGAGGCCATTGAAAACATTACAATTTGCTAATCAATTTTCTAATCACGTGGGGCAAGTGAAAAGTTTCTCATTAAAGATTAAATTTGTGTTTTCTCTTTAAGTAGCTATAAGTACACAAGGTTCGCAATTATCATAGAACAACAGAACGTGCTGATAATTCAAGAAAGCTATTAGAATACATGAAACTTCTCTAAAAGAGGTTGCCAAGCATTACGATATTCATTAGAGTGGTTCAAAAAATCATTTTTGCTCCACACCGCTCATTCGATTCTAGATCAAATTCTGAGTATCCTGCCAAAATTTGAGCTCATGTGGATGAAAACTGAGACTGCACAAGTTCATTAAAGTTTATATGGGAATTACTATGGGAAAAGCAAGCAATTCATTCAATCGGTCATAGTGTTTTCCCATGTGCTCTTGGGGATTAGAGCTACGTTGATACTGTGAGATACATTTATCAGCTACAACTTTGCCGAAGACCGTTTTTAAATCGGACGCCCCGGTAATTAGTTATTGATTTTTGAATGAGTTGTAAAACTTTGGCTATAATTATTGGGCTGTTCTGCAGGCATCACTGGATATATGCAGTAAAACATAGTAGCCATGATTTGTGCGTGCTATCTTTCGCGTCAAGTGCAGCAATGTTGCCTGTTCAGAAGTTAAATGAGCACTGCCGAAGAATTTGTGACTGGATATAAATCAATAACTAATTACTGAGGCGTCCGATTTAAAAACGGTCTTCGGCAAAGTTGTAGCTGATGAATGTATCTCACAGTATCAACGTAGCTCTAATCCCCAAGAGCACATGGGAAAACACTATGACCGATTGAATGAATTGCTTGCTTTTCCCATAGTAATTCCCATATAAACTTTGAAGGGCTTGTGCAGTCTCAATTTTCATCCAAATAAGCTCAAATTTTGGGAGAACACTCAGAATTTGATCTAGAATCAAATGAGCGGTGTGGAGCAAAAACGATTTCGGACAGCCGATTGAAAGGAAGACGTTGATTGGAAAGTTGAAATATAAAAGAACGCACGGAAATTTCGTGGAATGTCTATGTAAAGCTAGTTCAAAATATAAAAATGGGGTGTAGGTTTATCTACACAAAAATGAATCCAAATACTTTATTGAAGGATTTCGTTCCAAGATATGATTTTTCCCGAAGAGTTATCTGACATCATATCCGAATTTCCTATGAACAAATAACGAGCGGTGGAAATTTTACAGAGCAGAAATGCAATTACTGTCCCATGATGTAAGAACTATTTTTTTTTTTTGACTTTATTTGTGTGAATTTTAACTAACTGTAAGAACTAACATTAAAAATTTTGTAGTTATAATGTTGTCGAATCATTTCAACAAACATAACTGTACAGAAAAAAATTGTATTGACAAGAATAAAATTTACTTTGTTTACGTGTTACTTATGTTATTGTTCAGTAGGGCGCCTTAACAAATGTTGAAGTTAACAGAAATCATGAATATAACTGTTAGTTTTTCAATTTATTATTCAAAACGGCAAACTTTTCAAACATGTGGGGCAAGTGAAAAGTATGGAGACATTTTTCCAAAACTTTTTCTATATTTTTTTTCTTTAGTTTTACATAAAAACCAATTTCAGCATACTGCTTATATTTGGTGAGAGTCAAGCTAAATAATATATACGACCTCATTTATTTCAATTTAAAGTCTTTAGAATTTGAAGAATCTCACCTATACGATTTCCATTAGAGTAAAGTGGGGCAAAAGTTCGAGTGGGGTAAGAGTTTCTTTTTAAGATTTCTAGCTCAATTCAAAACAAATCTTATAAATGTCATGGTGGTTCGAATGCTATTTGAGTGAGGGACTTTCAATCCAAATATCATAAAAATCGATTGAGATTTGGAAAAGTTAAGGCTATTTGTTGTTTTTCGACGTGAATATTGTAATTTTTGGTCAAACTTTCGTTGCATGGAACCAATTGAAGATAAATCTTTTTCAATATTTTATGTAAGGGCGTTTCTAGGCCTATCATAAGGTTGCTTTGAGGTGCATTAGTTTTTGCATAAATGCTTGAAAACAATTTTTGGCCCATAGTGGGACAAAAGTTCGAATCAGCGGGGCAAAAGTTCGAAGTTTAATGTCACCTTTAGAGATCTCCCGTTAAAACTTGAAACTTATTAGAGACTTGCATTAAAATAGATAACAAGTACTTAAAAAGAGATCTGCTACCAGCCCTGCTTTATTGAACTCTATATTACACAGGTGTTGAAATGAATAGCAGAGCTAAAAGCGACGGAACGTCTAAAAAATAAAAACTTCAGCGCACATAACCCCCTACCCACACCCCACCCCTCGTATTTACGCGAATGCTTATGCCTGGACTCTGGAGGAAATCCTGGAATAATATTTTGGACAAATCTCTGTAGATTATTCCTGGCTAGGTATTTCGAATCAGAATTCACTGCAAGACTTATTAGAGACTTAGAGTAAGGTGGGGCAAAAGTTCGACCTTAGTGGTATAATCAAAGTTTCCAGGAAAACAATAGCAGTTAAAACAAAACAAATACCATACAGTGAACCTTCAACATATTGGCTATAATTTTGCTGAACAAACTTGTGTCAAAATATTTACCCATTTTTATTTATAACTGTTTCAAAATTTATTGTCTTATTCGAACTTTTGCCCCACCGGTGGGGCAAGAGTTCGAATCTAGTGTGGGTCAAAAGTTTGCTGGCTAAAACACAAAATATCGATTCTTTTATGACAGGCATACTTTACACCAGCCGTAAACTTAAGTTTAAAGAAAAATAAACACTAAATTTTCATCAAAAAATTGCCCAAAACCGGGTTAATTGTAATATACTCAAAAATAGCAGTTTTTCGCAAAACTAAGTGGAAATGTAAAATTTTGGTGACTGTTTTCACGCGATCAGACAAATTTAACTAAATTTGAAGATAATATGTGGATTGTAGGCAATTTGCAAATTTTTCCGTGATTTTATACATGGGTCGAACTTTTGCCCCGCTGATTCGAACTTTTGCCCCACTATGGGCCAAAAATTGTTTTCAAGCATTTATGCAAAAACTAATACACTTCAAAGCAACCTTATAATAGGCCTAAAAACGCCCTAACATAAAATATAGAAAAAGATTTTATCTTCAATTGGTTCCATGCAACGAAAGTTTGACCAAAAATTACAATATTCACGTCGAAAAACAACAAATAGCCATAACTTTTCCAAATCTCAATCGATTTTTATGATATTTGGATTGAAAGTCCCTTACTTAAATAGCATTCGAACCACCATGACATTTATAAGATTTGTTTTGAATTGAGCTAGAAATCTTAAAAAGAAACTCTTACCCCACTCGAACTTTTGCCCCACTTTACTCTACATTAGATTAGAGATCATATTTTTTAAAAGAGACCTGCTACCAGACCTGTTCATGGAAAATTAATCAGAGTGATCCCAGTGGAAATAACTGGAGCTAGTCGCGTTCCGGTGCTCCAGGATTTTTTAAAGAAAAAGTCCAGTAGAAATCTCTGGAGAAATCACTAGAATAATTCATGAACCTTTTTCTTGAAAAATCTGAGAGGAAAATTGTAACGAATCCGTAGAGTAGTCGCGTAAGATGTTGGTTTCTATGTAGCTTCAAAAATTTTGCACCAAAATTGGCTGTAAAAAGTCTTAAAAAAAGCTTGCTACCAACATTGAAATAACCAATGATCGATCCGCTCAAAACTTACCCGAAACATTATACGTTTTCCGATAGTACTCGACCGTGTCCCACATATCGTCGAATCCGTATCCCAACCGGGCCACCGCCGTAATCGGTCCGGTCCGTTGCGAGTTGTTGAAATGCCACCGGGCGGGCAAATTCTCCAGCGTGTACACATCAAAGTTTCCATTCTTCTCCGAAGCATTCTTCAACGCCCGGTACAGATCGGCTGTCTGTTGCTTCACCTTTGGCACAATCTGTAGAACCGGTGTGTTACCGTACCGGTCGTATTTCACATCCGTGGGGACAAAGCTCGTTAAGTTGATGAAGTTTTTCGGCATCAGCGAATCCATGCCGTGGTCGCTGAGGTGCACAACGTTTACCCGGTCCTGGAGGTTGAACTCCCGAACCTTGTCGTAAATATATCGTGTAAGATCATTCAGTTTGATGAGTAGCTGTGCCACTCGATCCGAATCCGGGCTGTAAATGTGACCATAATAGTCCGGTTCCTCTATGTAGAGCATTACGAGATTTGCTGGTTGCTTAGGATCTCGGATCCACTGGAACGCGGTGTCCACCCGGTCGTTCCACGGAAGGGACATATTGTACGCTTTCACGTACGTACAATTCACCTTGGCTTTGGTATAGGGCATATTTGATCCCGGCCACATCATACAGCCGGAATGACCGCCTTTCAGTTCGTTGAGTGTCTGCAAAAAGAGATAAATTGATTGAAAGTTTGTAGTCACCGTTTAAATGCTTGACTAATAACAAAGCTTGTAGTAACTGAATGTCTAAAAAATTTAAATACAATATGTCCGAAAAAAGAGACCACCCTGCCCTTGGGTAATGGGATTGACGGTGATACATCAAGTTGGCATTGCATATTGTTGATATTGTGAAATTACTCTAATGTTAATATATTGATCGCGAAAATTTATCGTAATTATAACTAATAAAAGGTAAGTTAGTCTAATAGTTTAAGTTATATAATGACATGTGTTTCAATGTTTAAATATATTTTACACTTGATTTTTCACACCTTCAGCATGAGTTTAGTTACTGTCGCATGATCTAACACCAGATAACTACGCGTAATGCGGGAGGGACCGGCAGGGCCTACTACCAGTCTTTACTAACACTCTAATCACTAACAAGACTGGGAAACCAACGCACTATTTCTAATAGTAGTATTCAATATACACAAGTCGTTTTCAATAGTCCACGAGGCGCAAAAGTGGGTGAGGGTGGTCTCTGCGTCTCACAGGTCATTGAAAATAGACTTTTAGGTTTACTAACAATGTAATAATTAATACCTTACCCCATTAAACATTTAACAGTTCAACAGCCGAGTAAATTGGTTGAAAAATCGGTCGATTGTTGCACCGACGCATATGGAAGATTAACACAGGGATCAACCGAATATCACCCGATTTAATTGGTTGGGCCAGCGCAATCCTACTAAATACGTGGATAAATCGGTATTTTAAGTAAAATCCAAGCAAGTTGACCTACTAAACATCAGATTTCCTCGGTCATCTTCTTCTTCTTGGCATTTACGTCCTCACTGGGACAGAGCCTGCTTCTCAGCTTAGTGTTCTTATGAGCACTTCCACAGTTATTAACTGAGAGCTTTCTTTGCAAAGTTGCCATTTTCGCATTCGTATATCGTGTGGCAGGTACGATGATACTCTATGCCCAGGGAAGTCAAGGAAATTTCCATAACGAAAAGATCCTGGAACGACCGGGATTCGAACCCAGACACCTTCAGCATGGCTTTGCTTTGTAGCCGCGGACTCTAACCACTCGGTTAAGGAAGGCCCCGTAATTTTATCATAATGATCTTTTATCTACATCCGTCGAACCATTCTAAATGGCCGTTGTGAGAATATCACCCAGAATTTCTCACATGCAATAATGCTAGATTGTCCTACATTAAATCATTAAGATTTTTGCTTTTTCTAATAAATTTTATGTGGTTCATAATCAGTTTCAGGGATTGTTATCGTGGGAACCCAAAGAGCGGATTTTGTATGACTTCAGTGTAGGCCAATACTGCAATAAAGCATGTTACAATCACTAACATTTCTTCTCTCCCTATCCTTGTTTTCATATTTAACTCGCCACTACAACGAGCAATAATTCATCGGAGAGGAAGAACATCCCTTATCTTAGCAGCGTAATGGCCGAGGAAACGCGGATACGGGAACGACCGTCGGAACCAACGGATCAACGAAGCTACACTGACAGGCAAAATAAAGTGCCCACCTTACCAGTTTTCGAATTTCTCTCATTGATTTTGTTCAAATTAAAGTTAACACACTTAAATCTTTTTTGATATTTTATTTTTGATATTCTTTCAAAGTTGCACTTACAAAACTTTGATAAAAAAGAATTTTACTCAAAAAAAAAAAAGAAAATCAATTTGTATTGAAAAAAAAAATAGGTAGTGACAAAAAAAGTGCCCACTTCCTTCTTGGCCCCAGGAAAGATGATTTAAGAAAAATAACAAGCAATTTAATAATTAATGTGTCATCCTTTGGCCTTAAGGACTTGCTGGAGGCGCTTCAGCATGCATTTCACCAGGTTTTGTAGGTGTTGTGGATCTAGTTCTTCCCAGGCGCGCTCCAAGGCTTCAAAATAATTATTTTTGTTGGTAACACCAGTTTTGTCAACCCTGGCAGGTCCCAGGTTGAGGTCTGGGCTTTGTGGAGGCCATTCCAGCGGTTTAATCCGACAAGGCCGGAAGAAAGACTTGGTCTTATTGCCAGTATGCTTCGGGTCGTTGTTCTAGAGAAATATGAATTTCTCTTCAAGGCCCGTCTGGATCAGCGAAACCTCCTGATTTTCCCGCAAGATATTGATGTAGGAATCTGCCGTCATTAGTCCGTAGATTTTCACGAGGATTCCTACTCTACCCCATGAAAAACACCCCCAGACCATCACATTTCATCACATCACACCTCCATGCTTCACCGTTCCTTGCGTAATAGCTGAAAAACGATGAGTATGACGTTTCAATTATCCTTCTTATTATAAATTGAAAGGTATATCAGATTAACTAATTATTTAACTACACCACACATAATCCTTTCTTTCCCAAATCCTTAGGCAAAATACTTCACTACCGCTATATGTGTGACTGATTCAATGTTCTTTTGACCTTGCATCATTCATACGTGTAGTGGAAGTCTAGAGTACAAGCAAAACTTAAATAAGCTTCTGGTCAAAGATGTTGCGTTGCCTACTTCCCGAGCAAAGGCGGATAACTGGATGATAACAAATTGATAACAACTTTTATTATCGCTGTTATCATTTTGATATTATGTTATCAATGATAACCGAATGATAACAGAATTTGTTATCATTGTATCCGTGACAGACATTTTTGATAACAGTTTGATAACAAAATATGTTATCATACATATTTTCTTTAACATTTTTATAAAGCGTGTGTTATTAAACAAAGTTGACTTTTGGTCATACAAAATTCTGTAAAACTATTTGGAGCGTAAGTTTAATCCAAAACACTCATCTCTCAAAAATTTTCCCTGATTTTTTACCATAAAATTCAAAATTATATGATGATGTAAATTTAGTTATCAACTTGAACTCAATGATAACATAATTTACTATTACTTTGTTATTCGACAAACAAATTTGAGTTCTCATTTTTGTTATGTTGGCTGTTAATTCAGCCAAGGTGATAACAAAATCAGTTATCAAATGATGATAACCAGGTAACAAGATTTGTTATCATTTTGTAATTCAACTTTGCTCGGGTTCCCAAACTCCAAAACCCCCGGTGTATTATGGAAGGTGTGAGTTTTTAAACTTGGCCCCTGACCCCCTTGTACATCAATGAAATAAAATGAAATAAATAAAATAAAATTCAATGAGCTCAGGTTAACTTCAGATTATTCGTAGTTCATCATCGGAATTTCAGCCAATTCGGACTACCAGAAGCTGAGATACAGAACCACAAACTTGGGCACTTTGAACGAAAAAAAAACTGCATTTGATTACTAGATTTTGTTCTTGATTGTAGAACTTGGTTTTAAACTTTACCAAATTAAGCCCTAGCATTTTTTTTTATTTTTTCTACAAATATTTTGCATTTTACTGGATTTAAAAATCGATCTTTTCTTTTCTCATAAAGTGGGATTCCGTTTTTGGTAGCCTGAGCAACCCTGATTCAGAATATTGGATCTTTTCTTGAGAAGTCGAACGCCAAACAGAGTCGCTCGCTTTAATGAGCTTATTAAGAACTAGTGGTCCCGGCAAACTTCGTCTTGCCATCAAGTAGGCTGTTGAAAAACGCTTTTGATCGTCCCATATAAAATGACAGTTTCGTTCGCGCTCGTTTTTTCAACTTTCCCGGTGAATATCCTGGGATTTGTATACACACAAACACGTCGGAACCCTTGACGAACAAAATGGAGAAATAATCATCCAAATCCGCTGACCCGTTCGTAAGCCATTTCGTGACATACAAACACCATTCCATTTTTATTTAGATACTAGTGGTCCCGGCAAACTTCGTCTTGCCATCAAGTAGGCTGTTGCAAAACGTCATGTAATCCCCCATACAAAATGACACCTGAGTCTTCTCCCGTTTTCCCGATTATTCCGGAGATTTTCCCAAACTTTTTCCTTGCACGAACACGTCGCATCCCTTGTCGAGTGCAACAATGAAAAACTTACATCAATCCGTTGATCCGTTCCCAAGTTATTTCGTGACATACAAACATCACTCCATTTTTATTTATATAGATATAAAGTGTAATTTAGACCGTGTTCGCATTGGCATGGTGGCGCTATAAATGGCGTGGTGTCCGGCCATTTGGCCGAATGCCATCTGGCTGAATCACGAACAAAAAATAATTAAATTACTTAAACGATGATGTGTAGGATTCATAGGTATGGTCTAATCATTGATCAGCTTATTATTTATGGTCTTTCATGATGTGATTATTAATTTATTGACTAACAACGGTGTGCAAGGGTTCCAAGTTTTTTTTTTAAAGATTTCAACATAGTTATTGGGATAATAAAAATTCTTTTCTTTAGTACAAGGCTTATCTTAGGTGAGATGTCAGTCTCCTCCAAGATTAGGATTGTAACGTGTGAACTGAACTCTGCACCATTACATGCGTATAGCAGTAAACCGATTGACTCGGTTAACAATTACGTCACAGAAGCTCACTGTTGCTTCTAAAAGAAGAAGCCAAAATTTGTGGTTGCTAACACTATAAAATAGTTCACTTAGCACGATTCGAGGGATCGAAGCATACCGATCCTACAGAAGGACGAATAAGTCGTAAACCGTACTAGTTACTGTCAAAATTTAAAATCCACTGTCAAATTAAACACAAAAAGAAACATACTTGTTTTTAATTATGAATCGTGGTTTACGGCTAACCAGCCGAGTGGAAGTTTAACAACTACCGAAAAGCTAAACATTACATGTAATTTGCAATTGGATTAGATGGACAAATTGATGTGAAGATTTGCGAAAAAGTTACACATCTTCTCAGTGAGAATCGAACTCACGACTCCCCGATCTCTAGTTGAGGCGCGTTACCACTACGCCATGAGAGGACTCATGAACGCAGAAGTTAACCTGAATTCGTTTTCAGCTCAATAATCACGTGGTCCTTTTTCGCAAAGTGCACCTCTTTCGGAAGAATTACTACAGTTGCTAAGTACAGTTGCTGGCTAGTGTTGTGTGCTTTTTCTTTACCTAAAACATAATGCGCTCTCGGGCTAGGCATTGGATATAAATAGAAAGCGTTGTGTTTGGATGGGCATCTAATTCTTCACATCAATTTGTCCATCTTATCCAATTGCAAATTATATGTAACAAAAAGAAAGTCAAGGCTAAACCGTCGGTCTGGCTTCTACCAAGTCTCCCCTCTACCAGGACCAATACTCAGACGGACTAGGCGATGGTGCCCATATGAACACTGTTTTTTCATTAGTATTGTGAAGTGGTAGTTTTTGAAAAAATATCCATATTCCATTGCTTTTGAGAAAAGGAAGCATTGTGTAAATCAGCAACTCCATTAAAATTTGTTTGAAATGTAGTGTCATTACTAAATACTGTTTAGTCGAAATTATTTTGAAGATTAATTTCTTAAAACAAGCGTCTTACTTTCCATAGTCATTAATAAAGTTACCTCAGGTTTTAGCATATATTACAGTCTCTTACAAGATTCACTTTTCGGTGCAATGCTTCACAACGCCTACTTTCTACTTGTAAATTTTGCGAAAATGAAGCTGGAATTAGCTTGTTTATACCATTGTTACAAAAGATTGTCGCCACTTATTTCTACCCAGTAAATGTACTAGTCATTTTCCTCAGAGAAGTATTCCCTATGTATATGATAACGTACACTACCCACCATAAGTATGGAATCGCATAATTTAGTATTGCAACACCCCAATTGAATATTGCAGCACCCCGAAAAGTTTAGCATCACCCGTAACTATAACACTAATAACGCAATATATTGGAAACCTTACTTTCTAGAAAGCTGCGGTCTTCAGCAAAGTTGTTCAGAAGGCTTACGGCGTTCATCAGCTGATATTTCTAATGCGCCATTTTGCCGCTACGTGGCGCTAGTGTGCATGTAATTTGGTCATATTTTAGACGGCTCTAGCTCATGAACGTGACCACTTAGAATATTCGTGTCTTCAGCAAAGTTGTTCAGAAGCTTAAAAGCAATCTGAGGCAGCACTGATTGGTTAGCAATTTTGCCGCTACGTGGCGCTAGTGTGCATGTAAAGTGGTCATATTTTAGACGGCTCTAGCTCATGAACGTGACCACTTAGAATATTCGTGTCTTCAGCAAAGTTGGTCAGAAGCTTAAAAACAATGTGAGACAGCACTGATTGGTTAGCAATTTTGCCTTGGTCAAAATCATTCACTTCTTGTTTTTCACTATGGAAAAGGTATGAATGAAAAAAATCAATAGCAGTTTGCCAACACACGACTATATTTAACTTTTCAACTTTTCAAAATGTGCAGTTATCGAAAAACACATAGCAAGTTTAATTACGTTTACTTAAATTTTGACGCTTATTTACGCTTTGCTCTTCAAATGTGTGGTTCCCAGTGGCAGTTTATGACAGGTTCCCTTCTCTTTTGGGAGCTCGCAATCTAAGCCATCTGCCTCCTTTCTCTCAGGTGTGCAGGTAGATTTGGTCATATTTTCGCGGGATCTAGCACATGATCTTGACCACCTAGAATGTTCGTATCTTCAGCAAAGTTGTTCAGAAGCGAAAAATAGCGAAATTTTCAAATTTAATCATTCTTAAAGTACGAATATTTAGAAGAAGGCATTTTCTATGAACCTGTTTACTTAGACAAAATTTTGGAATATAATATAATAGTTTGTGTCAAAAACATTCAAAACTTTTGTCAAAATAGGCTATATAATGCCTTAAGAAATCGTACACAGTTTTAATTTAAAGTTATTTCCAACATTCAGTTCAAATTTCGGATACATCATTTCGCTAGAAGCAGGGCCACCGTCGTCAAAATTGCTAACCAATCAGTGCTGTCTCACATTGCTTTTAAGCTTCTGACCAACTTTGCTGAAGACACGAATATTCTAAGTGATCAGGTTCATGAGCTAGAGCCATCTAAAATATGACCAATTTACATGCACACTAGCGCCACGTAGCGGCAAAATTGCTTACCAATCAGTGCTGTCTCACATTGCTTTTAAGCTTCTGACCAACTTTGCTGAAGACACGAATATTCTAAGTGGTCAGGTTCATGAGCTAGAGCCGTCTAAAATATAACCACTTTACATGCACCTAGCGCCACGTAGCGGCAAAATTGCTAACCAATCAGTGCTGCCTCAGATTGCTTTTAAGCTTCTGAACAACTTTGCTGAAGACATGAACATTCTAAGTAGTCAGGTTCATGAGCTAGAGCCTGCTAGAATATGACCAAATTACATGCACACTAGCGCCACGTAGCGGCAAAATGGCGCATTAAAAAGTTCAGCTGATGAACGCCGTAAGGCTTCTGAACAACTTTGCTGAAGACCGCAGCTTTCTAGAAAGTAAGGTTTCCTACATATTGCGTCATTAGTGTAATAGTTTACGGGTGATGCTAAACTTTTTGGGGGGTGCTGCAATATTCAATTGAGGTGTTGCAATACTAGATGATGCGATTCCATACTTATGGCGGGTAGTGTATACAACGTATGTATATGCTATATGATAACGATGTGTCAAGCTAACTAATAGTAAGAATGGCTGCGGATCATTCTGGTTAGCAAAACGCAAATTGATCGTCGCCAATAGTATCAATGTCCACTTCGAATAGATTAATTATTCGAAATGGGCATCAATGCTATCAACGACGCAGAACGTCCGTTGGATCACAAAAATTCCACCACTACAGGTTACGCCTTTGGTTTCCATCTAATGGGCTAATGGATTAGGCCCTCCCATCACGGCAAGATCGCATATAACCTAGGGGAGGGGAGTGCTGAAATCTTCTATTAGAAACATAAAACTCAATTTGAAAACCTCAATTTCAAATCTTTGATTTAAATAAATTAAAGAAATAACATTGAGGAAAAAATATACATTTTTAAGAAACATAGTTTAGCAAAGTAGACATTCAATCATTAATATTTTAATACATTTCAGCGAAAGTCGTTGGTTCAGAATCCCAGATGCTAAATCACGATAGAATCAAACATAGCCACTTTCTACAACTTACTAGTTTTGGTGTGTTGAATTCTAGCTCGATAATGTTCATTCACAATTGTTTTTCCGGTGACCATCTAAAAATTTCGTTTTTTTTGTGGTAGATTCCAATCCCCGTCTTATTCCCGTTTTTTCCCGATTTGGTGACCACCCTGAATTTATCGAATCTTTGACATTTGGTCGAAAGGACATTTGGTCGAAAAGGTTTAGTTGCAACAGAAAACATACAATGTTTGGTCGAACCGACATGTCATGTAAAGGATAGTGGTCGAATCAAAATACTATGGAAACAAAGTTTTACGTTTAGTCTGACTATCCTCGAGAGTTGCATTTTGTCGCTATTACAAGAGAGATTGAATAATTGAAAAAGTATCAACTATTTTACCAACAACCTGTATGCGATAAGCAAATTTTTGTTATTCAATTTGATGGACGCATTCCCAACATATTTATCAACCTCTTTTAGACGTTTTAGACGTTTCATGCTACATTTTTGTTCAGGTATGTTCTGCAATTCGAAATAAGCTGATTTCAAATAGAAGCAAGCCAACTTTTGTCGCCTCTGTCAACTCGTCTTCCCTTACCCGAAACATAGGATTAGCACAATTTTCATCTTCTATATAAATAAAAATGGAATGGTGTTTGTATGTCACGAAATGACTAACAAACGGGTCAACGGATTTGAATGATTTATTCTCTGTTTTGTTCGTAAAGGGTTCCGACGTGTTTGTGTGTATAAAAATCCTCGGATATTCATCGGGAAAGTCGGAAAAACGAGAGTGTACGGAACTGTCATTTTGTATGGGACGATCCATAGCATTTTTCAACAGCCTACTTGATGGCAAGACGAAGTTTGCCGAGACCACTAGTTTTTAATAAATAAGCTTCTACTACAAACTCTGTTATTCACCCGAGGTCATCAACACTGTCATCAAAGCCATATATTTGCTTAAGGAATGTTATTAAGCTGGAAGTCTCAATAAGCCAATTGGCCATAAGTAGAGTTACCGACACCTAACATTCACTTCGCCATAAAGGTTTTCCTTAAAGAAAATTTTTGCTGCCGTCTTAATTCTGATATCCGCATTCAAAAATCTGCAAGACCTGCAATTCAAAGAAAAATCCCGAGCACTTTCTCCGAATGTTTCCATTAGATGAAGATCAGCAGCTCATTACGAAGAACGATGACATTTCAAAAGAATAAAAAATAAAAACATTATGTTCACAACGTTGAGTAATAAAATAACTTGTTTTTCAAAGAATGATGATATTTTCAAAGAATAATAAAATCACTTGAACTAAATATTACAGTCAATTAAAAAAAAACCCGAAATCCTAGATTATGGCATAACTTCAAATTACAAATTACAAATAAATAGATGTATAATATAAAAACCCAGAGTACATAAAATGTTCCATTTTTTTATTCAACAACTTTTAATGATTCAGATTATTCAAAACAATACGTTATCTTACCAACTTTGTAAAACTCAGAACAATTATAATTTTACCAGATGATCTTTCAATAAACCATTTGAAAAGTGTTGGTGAAATGATTTCGGAGATCTTAGAAGCAACTCGTCTGTGTTCCCGATCAAGATAGCTCAAAGCTGTAAATTTATTGCGGGTTAATTTTTGTTTACATTGAGTTCAATTAAACTTACATTTATTCTCCCTTTAGTTCGCCAACACTTCAATTCTACCAACAAAAACTCTACAATTAAATATTTCCGCTTTGCTTCTGTAATAATTTCAATTTTAGTTCAAACTCGGTAAATCTAGTATATAAATTTATGTTTTTATAATTCTTACGTAATAAACAATATTCTGCTAAATTGCATAAATCCAATGACTTGACAAATTACGTATTCATGACATTTCGTGCCTGACAGATCATCTGACAGTTTTGTTCTAACGTTTATCCATACGCACACTAGGTAAGCTGGCGGGGGACTCCCCAGTGTCAGCGTTGCCAGCAACATCCTCCCCCCCGTGGCGCCTGGAGTCCTTTCCGGCGTCACCATCTGGAACTACATCTAGAACTGCAAGTTTGTTGACCGGTCTGCATAATACTCCATTCGGAGTTTCCACGTCTGCTCTTCGCACTATTCCATCTTTACCAGGGTATGTACGGATCACCCGACCTCGTATCCATTCATTACGGTTACCCTGATCTGCAATCACCACTAACATTCCTTCCTTAATCGGTGGTACATCTTCGAACCATTTGCTTCGTCTTGCAATAATTGGCAGATACTCGACGATCCATCGCTGCCAAAATGTGTCACACATGTGTTGGATTAAATTCCATCCATTTCTCAGAGCTTTCTTAGCGTCCGCAGGAGCCTTAACTGCCTGGCGTACTCCACTTGAATTCAACATCAAAAAATGATTCGGTGTCAACGACTCTTGTTGTTCATCTTCTAGTGGGACGAATGTTAATGGTCGTGAGTTGACCATGTGTTCGACTTCAGCCAAAAGCGTCATGAATTCTTCGTCGTCCAACTTTCGCGCCGAAGGTAATGCACCCAATGCAGTCTTCACAGAACGCACCATGCGCTCCCAACAGCCTCCCATATGGGGAGCTGCTGGAGGATTGAACCGCCATCTAGTGTTTGCGTCTGTAAACGTACTGCTCATCGCAGTGTTAATAGCTCGCAACTCGCTTTGAAGCTCCCTGCTAGCCCCGACGAAATTCGTCCCGTTGTCCGTATATATCTCCTGTGGTGCTCCTCTACGAGCGATGAACCGACGTATGGCCTTCTTGCACGCATCTGACGACAAACTGTATGCTAGCTCCATATGTATTGCCCGGACAGTCAGACAAGTAAAAAGAGCAACCCAACGTTTCACTGTACTGCGGCCGACTTTCACGTAGTAGGGACCAAAATAATCGATACCTACAAAGGTGAATGGCCGTAGGAACGGCGTTATCCGGATCCTTGGGAGTGGTCCCATCTTTGGAGCTATTGGCTTTACTTTATAAATACGGCACCATTGGCAACGACGAGCAGCCAAACGTACTTCAACCCGCAACTTGGCAATATAGAACTTCTGCCGGACTTCATTTACGATGGTTTCGTTATTCGCATGTTGATATTTGCGGTGATACCAATTCAGTAAAAGTTTTGTGACCTGATGTTGCCTCGGCAGAACAACAGGGTATCTAGTGTCGAAGCTGACGTACTCAGCTGCTGCAATGCGGCTATCGAGCCGTATGATTCCATGAACATCCAGCAGAGGTGGTAGTTTTGCAATAGGACTACTTTTATCCAACGCCACCTGATGTCCTGGCTTCGTGTCCACGTTACGCTTCAATATAGCCAATTCATCTGGATAGTGCTCTGCCTGCGCAATTCGCCATAAACTTCGCTCAGCTTTCTGTAGATCCTCACAGTTTAAAACTCCTGGTTGAAGACGAAGTGGTTTTCTTATCCGTTGCGTTGCAGCATAACAAAAATGATGTACGAATGCTATGCTTCGCAATAGTCGCTCGTACTTGGAGAAACGATCCACATCGACAACAGGAAGGTCAATGAGATGGCTGCCTACAAACGCTGGACGTACTTCTTCTGTTGTTTCATCCGATAATGTTAGCTCATTGCTCGGCCAATCACTCTCCTCTTCATACAAAAACGCTGGTCCACTCATCCATCTACTATCTGGCTTACAGTTTGGACCTTTTCCCCATTTCGTTGCCTCGTCTGCTACATTTGCCTTCGTGCCTAGCCATCGCCACTCTTCAACTTTTGACAAGTTCAGAATCTCGTTGACGCGAAATGCTACGAATTGTCGGTAGCGTCGCGTGTCTGATCTTATCCAGGATATTACTGTACTTGAGTCGCTCCAAAAGCAAGTTCGCTTGATCCTTATAGAATGACCTTCTTCTATTGTTTTGCGCAGGCGTGCACCGATGACAGCTGCTTGTAGCTCAATCCGGGGGGTTGACAACAGTTGTAATGGAGCAACCTTTGTTTTGACGCAACTAATGAGCATCGTATCCGTCCTTTATCCTGCACGCGAAAGTAGGCGACAGCGGAATAAGCTTGCGCGCTTCCATCAACGAAAATGTGGAGTTCCATCGAATCGTAACACGCAGGATCGTAGCCTTGGAAATAGCAGCGTTGAATTTTCACGTTGTCTAATTCCTTCAGAACTAGTATCCACAATTTCCAACGTCCGAAAAGGTCTTCCGGAATTTGTTGATCCCACTCAACTTGAGCTCTCCATACGTCCTGAAGAAGTATTTTTCCTTGGATGACTAGGGAACCTACTAGCCCTAAGGGATCGTATATTCTCATGAGGAAACTAAGCATCATCCGTTTGGTGGGGGCTATTTCTCCTTTCGCCAGTTCTTCCAGATCTCCTTGCAGGCCCAGTTTGAAGCAGAACACGTCCTCATCAGGTAGCCATGATATTCCCAGCAAGCGTTCGAATCCACTCTGGTTATTCATTGTTAAATTCTTCACCGTAGCTGGATTTGCTTCTCCAATAGCCTCTAGAACCTTGGGTCTATTTGAAACCCAATTTCGGATGTGGAACCCGGCCTTTCGATGAACTTCCGCTACTTCTAACGCCAACTCGATAGCTTCTTCTTCTGTATCGACACTGTCGAGATAGTCATCGACATAATGTCTGTCCGTAATTGCTGCAGCCGCACGTGGATGCTCCAGCGCGTGCTCTGCCGCATTCAGATTCTTCACAAACTGCGACTGTGCTGGAGAACACGTCGCTCCAAAAATAGCTACATCAGATGCCATTGTGATAATGGGCTGGGAGGGAGAGTCACGGAAAACAAAGAGAAGTGCACTCCGATCTTGCTCTCTAATCCCAACTTGAAGAAACATCTCCTGGATGTCCCCGGAGAATGCTACTTGTCGTTCCCGGAATTTGAACGTAACGGTCAATTGCGGGGTCAACAAATCCGGACCTTTGAGTAACATCGTGTTCAACGAGATCCCATTCACCTTGGCTGCCGCATCCCAAATTACGCGCACTTTTCCGGGTTTATTCGGGTTCAAAACCACTCCAAGCGGCAAATACCAAATGCGGCGTGGATCGAATTTGGCCTTCTCTTCTTCTGTCACTATGTGTATGTACCCTTTTGACTCATAATCCGCCACCTGTTGACGCACACTGTTATACAGTTGTGGATTCTTCGCCAAACGGCGTTCAAGACATTTTAAACGGCGTTCCGCCATTGGTCGACTATCAGGGAACTCGAAGTCGTCCTGTTTCCATAGCAAACCAGTCTCGAATTTTCCATTTGTCTTTCGCACGGTCGTTTCTTCAAGAATTTGGCGAGCACGTTGATCTTCTGTCCCTTCAAGATTCGGCGCAACAGCGACACCTATGCTTTCCACCGAGAAAAACTCTAGGACGTAATTGTGAAGATCTAGCTCGGTTGATTCCGCGCAAATGTGCATTTGGCGATGTTTAAGTTGACTCTCTTCTCCGCGCAAATGTCCACAAACTACCCATCCGATACGTGTCTTCGCTGCTATTGGTTCTTGTTCTTTCCCTTCACGCACTTTAGATGTTGTTAGGAGATGAATATTATTGACTCCAATCAGTAATCCAGGGTTGGCTCTGTCAAAGCTCTTTACCGGTAAACGCCGCAGATGTTTGTACTGCTTTGTCAACTCGATATAATCTACTGTCTGCTCCGGAAGTCCCAGATTTTCCACGGTGTAGACTTCTGACAACTGCAGCACCATATTACTCCCGAGTTCAGAGATACCCAGATTTGCGATTTGAGTTGTAGCAACCTTCTTATCGATTCCACCGGTCCACTGCATGCATAAAGATAGCATTTTACCGTCCATCCCTAATTTGTCAGCTATCGCCTTTTCCAGAAGTGTTGCCGACGAACCATCGTCAAGAAAAGCGAACGTGTCGATGGAGCCAGTTTTCCCATAAAGCGTTACCGGTAGTACCTTGAACAAGGTCGAAGCAACAGGTTGTCGATGGATCGTGACGGTAGCGTTCGCAGTAACCAACAGTTTTTCTGATTCGGGGTCGTAATGAAGCAGTCGATGGTGACGTTTTTGACATTCGTTCACTCCACAGATTTCCCCTTCACAAGGCCAGCGAGTGTGTGCGATGAGACATCTTCTACATAGCTTCTGCTCTTTCACGAACTTCCAGCGCTCGTTCACCGACAGTTGCTTGAACTCAGTGCACTTTTCAGCGGTATGTTCGTGAGATTTGCACATCGGGCAGTCCCTTATCTCTTCACTTTTGCTGCATCTCGTATTTGTTGATTGCTGATACTCTCCTTTCCGGATACCATTAGCAGATCCAGACTTTTTTTCGTATGCTGAATGAGTGTTCACATATGCCTTTTCTTTCATCCTTAGATTGTCGTCCTTCGGATGCTTCGTAGTCAGAAAAACGTTAGTTATTCCACTTGTTGCGGCGGTTACCTTTGTCATGTAGTCGCCAAACGTACTCAAGTTGACAACCGGTTGTTGCTCTTGATACAGAGCCCAGCTGAATTTGATATTAGGCGGAAGTTTCTCTACAAGTTCCTGTAGCAGAATGGGATTTGAAAGGTGACTATCCATTCCAATCGCTTTCAAATGTCCACAAAGGTTTTGGACAACTAGACCAAACTGGACTAACGTTTCGAGGCGGTCCGCTTTTGGAGCAGGAGTTGCGCGGACCTTGGCAACCATATGATGCACTATTTGTTCTGGTCTACCGTACAACGTCTGTAGCGTAGACATAATTTGTGACACCGTTGACGGATGAAGCAGAAAACTACTAACCGATTCTTTGGCAACACCCTTCAGAGCCCGCTGTAGGCGAAGTAGATTTTCGGAATCTGAGTAGCCGCAAGAGATTGTTGAGTGTTTGTAGCTACTAATGAAGAGTGGCCATTCAGTTGGGTCCCCAGAAAATAACGGAAGCTCTTTTGGAATCACTTGCCTAGCTGCTAATTGTTGCCTAGTAGGTTCGAAATGTCCCTGCAGAAAATTATTGCTATCAAGGCCGTTCAACTCTGGAGGACTATACGGGTTGAACTGATTTTGAACGTGGTGCCCTACATGTGTCGGTCCTTGATCTTGGTTTATATTGTAAGTTCAATATGTTCCTGCCCTGCCTGACATACTAGAAAAGGGTGTATCTCTACCAGAGTAGAATCCTGCACATGAATCTAGCTCCAAACGATTACATAGGGCGTCACTTACCAATGTTTTTCGCGGATTACTCACGTAACTACCTGGCCCTATAGAAGGCACATCACTTTGCTGAAGAGGAACTGCGGCATCTCGTGTCTGCAACCTAGTAGCCTCTTGTGATCGAACCGACTGTAGTTGTTCGTGTTGATCGTGTAGACGGAATGATTCCAACTGCTGAGTAAGGCGATGCTCTCGCTCTCGATACTGGCGTAGCTGTTCTTCTTGTGTTGCTAGCTGCTGTTGTCGCTCTGCCTCCAGGGTTTGGAACCGGAGTTGACTCTCCTCCAGTTGCCTCCTCAACGCACATTCCGCATCTTTCGATTGTTTCCGTTCTTCCGCATGTTGGTCTTCCAGACGATTCAATCGATTTATCAATTCCATTTCTCGTCTCCGCCTCAGTTCGTTCTCTTGCAGGTGCTTCTGCTCCATCTCTCGTTGAACTTTCAAGCTAGCTTCGATTTCCTGCAATCGAGTTTCATAGCGCTTTCTCTCGTCGTCGCCTTGGTATAACATCTCTGATTCACGTTGCCGTCGAAGTCCGCAAGTTTCACGATGCCACATTTCAAAAGGGGTGGGGTTCGTTATCTTTTTGATAATCTTCGGATTGGTTCCGGTCATTAATTGCTCAGAAGTCGGCACGAGGTTTGAAACGGATTGTGACTCCTCCAATAGTCGTGCGTATTGTTGAACATTCACCATCTCTAACTTTGGGAACTCCACATCAGTACGCTCTGGACTTTCCCCGATCGTAACGCTACCTATTGTACGAGGTAACGATGCTCGCTGCGTAGTGACGGCCTGACGCTCACTGGTACCGACTTCACTGCTTCCCAGCGGCGTAGACGATACAACCGATGGCTGCTTTGTTGGCTGAACAGGGACCTTATCGTCGTTGGGGCCACTAGCGGAAGTGACATGTTGCTGAACCCAATCCTCCACTTTCTTTATGCTGCTTCTGCTACTTCGTCGGCTCAACTGACTTCCGTTTTCTTCGTCCTTTTGGCGGAGTAGTTCATGTTTTCTCGCTATGAACTGCTTTTCACGGTCTAATTTTTCCTTAGCGGCTTTCTCGATAAGAATTCTTTCTAGCCGCAAGCGCTCTCGTTCTACTTCTTCCTCAGCACGCCTCTCCTCTTCCAAACGTTGGAGTTCAAGGTCAATGTGCGAACTGCGACCACTTGTCACGCTAGACCGGCCAGATACAGATCTAAATGACCGCCCTGAACATCGCTTCGATGAACACTTCGCACAGCAAAACTCTTTCGAATTAACGGTATTGGTATCCACTCTCGCACAAGTGAAATGGTGCCAACGCTTGCATCTTCCGCATTGAACCATATACAACTCGGCATTGTTGGGACGTGTGCACACCGCACAGTCGAGGTCCTCTCCGTGCTCGAAATCGGTTATAGATGGCACAAACTCGTCTTCCGACAGATCCAGGTCTTGGCCTACAGGTCCCGAAGCTATTTCGACATTCGCGGCCTGCGTCTTTGAACGAGTTTGACGAACGAATGATTTCTCCATTCTCCAAACGGTCCGTAATAAATCTTTGAGATTATGTTGGTGAAATGATTTCGGAGATCTTAGAAGCAACTCGTCTGTGTTCCCGATCAAGATAGCTCAAAGCTGTAAATTTATTGCGGGTTAATTTTTGTTTACATTGAGTTCAATTAAACTTACATTTATTCTCCCTTTAGTTCGCCAACACTTCAATTCTACCAACAAAAACTCTACAATTAAATATTTCCGCTTTGCTTCTGTAATAATTTCAATTTTAGTTCAAACTCGGTAAATCTAGTATATAAATTTATGTTTTTATAATTCTTACGTAATAAACAATATTCTGCTAAATTGCATAAATCCAATGACTTGACAAATTACGTATTCATGACATTTCGTGCCTGACAGATCATCTGACAGTTTTGTTCTAACGTTTATCCATACGCACACTAGGTAAGCTGGCGGGGGACTCCCCAGTGTCAGCGTTGCCAGCTACAAAATTGCTCTGTTGTCTAAGCGTATGACTCCATCGTCCGCCTTCTTGCGTGAATCTGGATCGTTTTCTCGACAACCGCCCTCAAAAAGACGCCGTGATGAAGAGATCAACTTTAACCCGACTGCTTCAAAACCGCTGCTAGGTGGCACAAAAGAAACAACTACCGCCAGCATACTTACTGTCTCCGAACCGGTTGAGTTGTTCTGGCTGTATCTTTCTCGTGTCCATCCGAGTGTCAAACCGGAAGCAATAGAAAAGTTGGCTAAAAGACTGTTTGCAGAGTGAAGATCCTGTCAAGGCGATTCCACTCGTAAAACGTGGAATTGACGCTAGCCGCTTAAACTTCATTTCCTACAAGATTGGCATTGATCATAAACTCCGTCAGACTGCACTGAGCCCTGACACGTGGCCAAAAGGAATTTTGTTCCGCGAGTTTGAAGATCTAAGTGCAAAAAACTCATGGTTACCCCGATTGAATACGCCGACAGTTATGGTGTCGCCCAGTCTTGGGAATTGTGACCACAATTCACCACAGTTCATCGATTCTGCCATTCCACCAAAACACAAAGCAGCAGCAGCATCAATACCATCAGGCGTTGCGCTGCCAACGGTTCACACACTGCTTGACTGTTTTTGTCTCTCCACTATGACCATTTTCGGGCAGCCATTCCAAGCTGAATGATTGAAAAAAGTGTTAAATCATTCAATCGCTAATATTCCGCTTGTGTTTTCAACTAATTGAAATCTATTAGCTCTAACAGAAAGACCACAATCATTCCGTTACGATACATATAAACAAGTTCAATTTCATACTGCCTTTATCGAGCAAAAGTGCAAAACCCCGAAAACCCGCAAAAATCGTGTCACCACTGTGCTCGAGTCATTTCGCATTCGGGGTTGAAAAACGTTAGGAAGAAGAAGATTACATTTTTTGAAGAGCCGTGACATTTTTTGTTTTGAACCGTCATGGTTTGCTTTGGATTTTGATGGTCGTGTAGAAAGATGTAAATGTAGAGGCGGTAAATGTTTGCTCCAGTACTTTTCTCATCCCTGGTGTCGCCCGAATTGGGAGCATCACAGTTTTCCACTCCCTCAACCGGAGTCAATCTAGCTGGGTAATTTCGAATATTGCGTATCGGAGTAACGTGATTGAACGTGTCAACATTTCCTGTAATCCAGAACGCTTTGCCTGCCGCCTTAAGGGAGCCCTCGATCCACTCGACACAGTCGCGCATGCTGGTTCCTGTCATCGAAGTCGTTCTGGACCTGTTGTCGAGACTGGTGACAGGGTCTCCCAATCTTCTTTCTCAGGCAAGTACACATCCATTCTTCGCCTGATCAGCCTCCGTATTCCAGCATTCCTTCTAATGCTGTCCAGCATAATAGCAACGACATTGGAATACTCACCATTAGACAATCTCAGCTTGAAACAAGCAATATTCAACTAACACCGAGGCCTCCAAGACTACAAGGAAAACGCATTTATCCATCTACCATACTACCAGGACGCACTGCAGATTGCACTTTGGAAGTCTCTGGAACCTCTAGCTCAGTCGTGCCTTTTCCAGCCAGCGTTCATCACAGTCGTCCTGGTCCTGATGCTAGATGTGGTTCAGAGATCTTCCAGACTCCTTTGTCAGGCAAGTTGTTACATCAAGTTGTTGCTTCTTCGAACCCTGATGCCGATCCGTATTTCAGCACTTTGGATACGCTTACTGGAAACCCGGAACGCACCTTAGAAAGCCCAATGGAAGTCCTCAATCCCTCCGACGCAGTCCTGCCTCCTGCTGCCTTCGTTCATCATAGTCGTTCCGGCCCTGCTGTCGGAAGTGGAGAGAGGGTCTTCCAACAACCTAACAACGGCGAGTATTTTAGTATTGTGAACCCTCAGTCTTTGCCTGATGCACAAATGCCTTCCAGAGATATCGGCGTCCCAGCAGTGCAGCGCAACCAAGATACACTAATGTATTACCAGAACGTTGGCGGGATGAACTCATGTGTTGACGACTACCGCTTGGCTGTATCGGATACGTGCTACGATAACATCGTTCTAACCGAAACGTGGCTTGACTCTCGAACGCTGTCCAGTCAGGTGCTTGGGATCGATTATGAAGTGTTCCGTTGCGATCGAAATCCTAGCAATAGCAGAAAATCTACATGAGGTGGAGTACTTGTGGCTGTTCGTCACGGTTTAAAAGCAAAGGCAGTTGAAAAGGATCTGTGGAGTTGCCTGGAACAAGTCTGGGTATCCGTCGAGCTAGGTGATCGAACCTGCCAACTGCCAATCCTGTTGACGACATCTTCATTCTGGGTGATTTCATCTAGCTGGCATTTCGTGGAAACGCTCGGACAACGGCTTCCTCTATCCGGATCCTGTACGATCGTCCCTGCATGCGCAGCTAATCTCCTCGATAATTACAGCACTGCCACGTTGGCACAAATCAACCATATCGTCAACGAAAACAATCGAAGTTTGGATCTTTGCTTCGTTTGCTTGCAAGATAAAGCTCCAATAATTGAGGCGGCACCTTGCGAGCTGGTGAAAGTAGTCCCTCATCATCCTCCGTTGATCATCACCGTTGATAATAACCACGTACACGATTTTAACAACCGCCCCGCTACCGTGTCGTACGATTACGCGAAAGCTGATCATCGTAGCATCGCAGATGTGTTAGCCACCATCCACTGGGAGAGCATTTCTTGATCACAACGACATCGAAGTAGCTGCGCAAACTTTTGCACATGTATTGTCATACATCATTGATAGGCACGTTCCGAAAAGAGCACAACACAACCCAGACAACCAGAAATCGCATGAAAGTTCACGGTACAACTCGTTTATTTATACTAATTACATCAAACTCGCTAAACACCGTGGATAAACTCGTCAGATTGATGAGTTTCCTCGCATAAAACACTTCTTTTCTGAGTTCATTTGTACATTTTGTTTCGCCCCGTACACACGTACAAAGTAAGTCGAATTAATTCGTAGCAGCTGTCAAATCATCATTTGTTATCATAAGTTAAGTCGCATAATATTTCAGGTTAGTTCGGTAGAATATTTATACACTCGCATTGTATGTTATTATTCATCACATAATATATGCACGCATATCGCCTCCACTTTTGTACGTAGAAGGCCGTTTCGCAACATCTTATAAGTGAAATCTTGCACATATAGAGCCTCCAGGTGATTTCGTTATACGTACATTTTGGTTGTCTGGGAATGCCTCCCGACCTCCTTGGCAAACCAGTGAACTGCGGAAGTTGAAGTCGGCCAAGCGAGCTGCTCTAAGGAAGTTCACTAAGTACCGAACACCTTCATCGCGCTGTTACTATCTAAGGTCGAACTACGAATATCAGCGAGTCAGTCGTCACTGTTTCCAGCAGTATCAGCGAAGCATTGAGCAGAAACTTAAACGCCATCCTAAGTCTTTCTGGAAATACGTGAATGAGCAGCGTAAGGAGTCTGGTCTTCCATCCTCGATGGAATGGAATGTAGAACCGCAACGTGCCTCCAGGAGATATGCCAGTTGTTTTCTTCCAAATTTGCCAGCGTATTCAGCGACGTTCAAAAAAGTAATGAACAAGTCATCCTAGCAGCCAACAATGCTCCTCTAAACGGACAAACGCTGAACAATTTCGATGTTGACGATAATGCCATTTCCAGGGCCGCATTGCAACTCAAGTCGTCGTATAACCCTGGACCAGATGGAATTCCGTCAGTAGTCCTCAAGAAGCATATCGACAGTTTGCTTACTCCGCTGCACAGTTTATTTCGTCTATCACTTTCCACCGGAATCTTTCCGTCATGCTGGAAAGTAGCAAACATGTTTCCAGTGCATAAGAAAGGGAGAAAACGTGACGTAGATAATTATCGTGGCATCACATCTCTGAGCTCAGTAAAAGGAATGCCATAAGAGCTTTGACTATTGCGGATGTGTTGCAGGGACGCATCGACTGTGGAACTATTCTGGAACAAATTAATTTGAACGTCCGACCACGCTCGCTTCGCAACAACATCATGCTAAGACTGCCTCTATTTCGTACAAATTATGGACTTCACGGTGCTCTTAGTGGACTACAGCGAGTTTTCAACAGAGTATCTTCATTGTTTAATTTCAACATTACCCGAGAGACGCCCCGTCGAAGATTTTCATTGTTTTTCGCTGAACGAGATAATTAGTCTAAGTGTTTAGTTTAAATTTTATTGCCTGACTATTTAATATTTGTTTTTAAATTCATTCTTATTGTTTTTGACGTCACTGTACTTTGTTATTAATGTTTGCATATACATATATTTTAAGACATCATTTGGGCTACTACTTGCCTGTTGATGTAGTATAAACAAATAAACGATCAAAACATGCGAAGAAAAGCATGCCATCTTTTGCGGCGCACGAACGGCAATGTATTGCAAGTTGTGACTTTTTTAAGATAGAAGTTTACAGATATGATGGGATTATTATAATAATTAATTACTATAATAGCCCTGCAAACATCTACAAGCATCCCCAAAAATGGCTCAAAAGGGATTTATTTCTTTAGCAACATTCTTCATTAAGTTTTGAAGAATGAGTGTTAATTATGAGATGATAAGTTTGTAACTTACATTACAGTTATTTCTATTGAATTTTAAAACCACACAAATGCACCTTTAAGGTGTAAAGTATCGAAAATAAATAAAAAAAAGTACTAACGTGTGTAGAACATCAAAAGTCCATAGGATTTTCTGTATAAACAATGTAGGGCTTCAATGCTAGTAATGGACCCCTTAGTAGCTGAAATTCATTCTGAACGCTTTTCCGCAATGATATCTCAGACGCATATACGTTTTGTGGAGTTCAATGTCAATTCAATTCAATGACAAATTCAATGTCTTTACTTCATAATACGTCTATGAAACATACAAAATCATTCGATTTTTCCAGTGAAATATGCATTTGAAAAACTGTTGTCCGAATGCCTATTATGGACCCTCCCGGGGTTCATAATAGGATTGTTTACAAATTTGACGTTGCGTATTATGGACCCTCCATTTGATTCCCATGTAATCCGGCTCGCTGCCGACGAGCCTATTATGGACCCACCTGGAAATGCGTATTATGGACCCTCTTGTGTGGTTTCATGTACAAAACTGTTCAAATATCTGTATTTATGCGTCTCAAACCAAATATTTTGCCTGAAACTGCTGACTAACAATGTAATCGAAGTTCCCCCGGTGAATTTTCATAGGAATAAAGTTGCTTTGAGTGTTAATTTTATGTTTTTCTGTAGGGGGTCCATAATACGCAAAGGGTCCATAACCGGCATCGACTCCCTAGGTTTATACAGAAATTTCTATGGACTTTTGATGTTAGTACTTTTTTTTATTTATTTTTGACACTGTTTGGACCACCTTTAAATTAACTGCCGAAAAAGAAGAACATTTCACAGAACTCTATTTTATGGTAAGGAAGATATGGGAGATTGAATTTTCAATCGTTTTCAAATTCTGAATCGCCCTACTCCACAGACTCCTGACGTGCCCAGAATACAAGAAGAAATTGCGGTATTTCCGAGATGCTTTTTAATACTGACTTTGCAACTGTTAGATTTGATTAGATAAAAGAAAGTTACTTACAGGAGTAACACGGCACTGCGCCAGGCAGGGTTGCATTTCCGACGAGCCACAACTTCTCGGAGTGCACCACTTCAGCGTCACCGTTTCGTAATCCGAACCATCTTTTATACTGTGTGGCAGTACTAGTTCCGTGCCCAAAAACACCGAATGGGCTTTGCTTCCGTGGAATATCTCTACGTCGTAGTTCGCGCTCGAGCTCGCATTCTGCTCCTCCTTCATCGGAATGCCCGTCACCGTCGTACTTGCCAGATCAAAATGTGGCAATATCAGATGGGTCAGCTTGTTGGAGATCCTGTTCGCTTTGTTGGAATGAATTTCCGACTTCAGAATCGGAGAAATGTCGATCAAGCCCCGATTGTTGACCATCGATTCCATGTTCGCCGGGTAGAGATTGATGATGACCAGGTGGCACCGGTCAATGTTTAGGTATTCTTTGTGGTTCGCTTGAAAAGGAGAAAACAGTAAAGTAAAATGATTTTAACGCATCAATCGATAGATTTCAAATCGTTCTATCATTCAAATGTATGACAATCACAACTTATTGCAAATTTCGCACAAAATCGAGCTCGTCTGGGAAAACATATCAGATAAAGTAAGTGTAGGTAAAATTATGTTCCACTCTTACCTGAAATCGTATTTTGCTGCACCAGCACCGTCCGGAAAATGTCCTCCAGGCTCTTCATGCTGGCATCGTCCCGCGCCGAAGTGATGCAGATGACCCGTCCCAGATTATAAACCGTGTGCTCCTTCCCCGCCAGTTGTTCCTTTTGGAAATCGGTCGGTTCGGCCAGCGCCTCAATGGCCGCCCTCAACCCATGTATGACCGAATAGTCATTGGCTTGGGTTTGCCTCGGGGGAACGCCCACCATCGACATGGCATTCATGACGTGGGTCAAACTTTGGGTGCTTACGTTCCAAGTGTTCACTATGTGAGCCGCCGTATCGCTGACCACGAACCGGATGAGCTTCCCCGCCGGGAACAAGTCCCACGCGATCCGGCAGTACTCGACCGATGCCTCCACGGCACATGTCCACAGACTTTTGCTGATCGGAGGTATCGGAATTTTGCTCTTGATGAAATCGCAATCGATGGGCGATTCGCACGAGATTCCAAAGTACGGCGTATGGTCCAACACGAACACGGTTTTGTGGTTGAATTCGTTCATTTCGCCTAGAAGCAATCACTGGATTAGCTAGCTTTATACATGAACTTACCGCCAGCTAAGGTAGATTTGTTATAAAGTACAAAATCAAGCGGGAATCGTAAGAAAATTACCAGAAATTAGGGAGAAGATACCGAACTATTTTTGTTTACATGCATACTTTGACAGGTAAAGCCGGTGTTCGAAAAATTCGAAATAAACACGACGGTGTGTTGGAAAATCCAGAGTCTATGAATGAAGAGTTGCGCGAAGAGTGAAACCAAATCTACCTATCGAACTGTCAAACCGTCTACCTATCGAGCAGCCCAGCAAAATAGATAGGGGCTGTTTTCGAAGACGAAGAAGAGGAGGCATTCAAAGAAGTCTCTTCGCGCAACTCTGTGTATATAAACTCTGGGAAAATCCATCGTACTGCGAAATGAAATCAGAAATTCGAACACTCTAAAAATAGTGCACTCGTTCTTTAGAGATTCCCACCCGTTCGAGAGCAAAGTAATTCAATGGAAAATCTATTTTATTATTTGATATTGAACTATTCATGTTTCCAGTTTTAAAAATTTTAACATCTTCCTCAATTTAACATACATTTAAATTAATTATTATTCTTCGAGAGTTTTTTGTAAATGCCTGAGTAGAATATTACTCACCGTGTTGAATAGATAGTACTCCTTATTTGTCTGTAGATGGCGCAAAGACTGGTCGAAGGGATAACATGTAACGAAATTACCTACCGTCGGGCGTTTGTTTCCGTTTCACATTCTTCAGTATCAGTTTCGCGAAGCAAAATCCGGTGCGGTTCCGGATTCGGAACCTTCGGTAGTTTTCGGTACGGTGTATTCCGTGTGCCAACTAGAAGAACATCTTTTATCGTACTCAGTGGAAGTTGTGGAAGTGGAAGTATATGCTACAGTTGGTACATATGATAGCATATTCCTATCTTTCTTCTAAATACGCGATGCCGCCGTTGAAACCACCAGAGACGAAGCTAGGGGTCAAATGAAAACGTAAGTGTAAAATAAAATATTTCTTTAAAATTAAAAATCAAATTTTGAACATTGCTCCCTTCTTCTTCTTCTTGGCGTTACGTCCTCACTGGAATAGAGCCTGTCAGCTTAGTGTTCAATGAACACTTCCACAGTTATTAACTGGCAGCTTTCTTAGCATATGTCGCCATTTTCGCAGTCGTATATCGTGTGGCAGGTTCGATGATACTCTATAGGCCTTTTCATGTGACAGATCCGTCTATGCATTTGTTTACATCGGTGGAGGACCGGCGCTAACACGGGCCTGTCATTTTCATAGAAGAACTGTCAAAGTGCTTCCCGATCAGCTGATTTGAGACGTCATGTGAATAGGCCTATAGTATGATAATGTCCTAAGAGCCATTAGTATAGTTCATTTCAGGGCAATATTTTTCTCTTTCGCTCTTCATGACAGTTTGAAAACAACGGTGCCAGTACCCATTAACCTTGAGAGGTACTGGCAGTTTTCCAGTTTTCACAAAGAAGAGAGAGTGAATTTCTGATGACGTCACCGTACAAGTGAGTAGCTCGCCATTAAATGGGCTATGTAAGTTGCAAGTTGTCAGGGAAAGAGAGCGCAACAGCACCAATACACGGCACACAGTAAAAGTCAAAAGAACAAAGGAATTTATGGCTTATACCCAATGTGATGGATTTTACCAAGGTGGCGCAGATCATTGATGCGTGCCACTAGTTCTACCTGGAAGGGAGGCACCGATATTACACACGAAATATGACCCAAAGTTATTTAGAATTGCAAGAAAACTCCAGCTTGCCAACGACACTCAAGGCAGACTTGATGAAAATCGCTAGTTTTATTTTGTTGTGTTCCTTCGATCGTTCTGGTCAAACAAGGAAAAAGGGCCAAAGTTTTCTGTGCATTTAATTTTCGTTTTTATTGGAAAAAGTAAAATAATGCGTATTTGATCATTTTATATTCAATCAGGATAAAAGGTGCTATTGTGACATTACTTTTGAATAAGCATGAATAGCTTTTCAACCGATTTTTTTGTCACCTTCGATAGAATGCAAAACTACGTTTTAATCAATTACGCGCTTTTATCATGTTTGTCCATTGTTTTAGATCTGGGCTCACAGTGACAGTTCGTGACAGCAGAATCTCGGCTCACCTTACACACACGTACATAAATTTCGTATTGGTTGCTCCCTCCCAGGCTTATACCAACTCATTGATTGGACGGATAAAACGACGTATGCGTTTGTAGATGTCAAAGTAAGGAATTATTCAAAAAGTCTTCCCCAGTCAACATTTGTATTATTAAATAGAGCCCTAAAACATTATCTTAGCCTAATCGGATGTAAATGCCGGGTGTTCACGCAACTAACACCACTATCAGGAAAATTAGTGTTGGCTCTTCCTGATAGTGGAATTGGTGAGCGCGATCGCGTTTAATTGGGCTCAATAGCGTCGTGCAAAGCCATTGTTTACCAATGTCGATGTGCCTTTTTATAATGTTTGTCCAGATATATACTTTAAGGGTCCAAAATTTATGAAATTGTCCAAAATAATGGAAAATAGTTTTAGTTTTGACTACAATCTGGTAAGGCAAAAAAATTATAAACAAAAGAAAATGTTGATGGATCTTAAAGGCAACTTCACCGATGGTCCATGTTTTGGTCCAAATTTTTACCAAAAATGGACCAAACCGCACGCGCCAACTATCTTGAAAAACGCATGTAGATCACCGCAGGTACTTCAAATCGTGTTGGTATCTTCTGCGCAATCATTGGACAATCAGGAATAATCGCGCAGAAAACACCAAAACGATTTGAAGTACCTGCGGCGATCTGCACGCATTTTAAGAAGTTTTCAAGATCGCCGTCGCGATAAATAATCGCGCAATGCACAGTATTTTATCTATCTATTTCGGAAGTGATCACCAAAAACAAACAAATAGTAATTAGAACCAGCAGAATTGATTGAACAAGCAGAATGCCGAAGGAACTCCGAATGAGTATCTGGATGAACTTTAAAGCAATAGACCATTTCCGTCAGATCTAACCCCCAGTTTTTGTATTTTTCTTCGAAAGACAATCATTTTTATTAACGCTTTCAGATTTTGTTTACATGCACTCCTGATTTTTTTACAAATTTTTGAAAACATGGATACTCACCACATTTTGAAAAATGCGGCACAGTTTGTTCAACCCTATGGGTATCAGCGTGGTGATTTTGCAACAGTTTTTCGATTCCACCCCTGCATTGGGATGCTAGTTTACATTTGCAAACGTCAAATCAGGTGCGCGCTCAAACTGACCGTGATCCCGGTCAGGGCGCCCCAAACGTTTTCCCGAACTCCAACCCGATTCAAGTCTTCCTTTAGGAAAATATATTTTCCTCCACAAATTCAAAATTCAAAACCACCTCCTAACAACAAATCTCTCATCCACCCAGCAATTACGGTACCGCTAGTTCTATTAGAGGCTATTTTTTACTATTCATGCCGACAAATGCCTTAATCTATCTGTTGGCTGTTGATCCGGAAGATTTCCGCCTTGAGGCAGCAACAGCCGCGTAAGGACATTTTGAGCGGCTGTTGCTGCCTCTAGGCGGGAATCTTCCGGCATATTCATTCCCTTCAATCCTCGTCGGCACAAAGCAGAGAGATCTGCCGACTATAATCCTTGCGTTACAGAACCGTGTAGTGTTTGCCGGGTGCGGTCATAACCGGCCGAAGCGGTGAAGGTGGTTTCTGCGGTGATCAGAGCCGTAGCGTGGTCTCATGGCGCCCTTGGCGAACTGCCATTCGGGCGCCCCTTACTCAAAGCTCTGTTGTTTTCAACATTATACAAGTTCACATGGAACATTTCAGAAAAACTTCAACGATATTTTTTAAAGTCCGTGGTAGCTTCATGATAGAGCTTTAGAACACTAAAAATTGGAATTCATTAAGATATTGTAAGAAAAATGTTTCAAAACTCTTATAATCAAAAGCTTTTCCTCAAATCTCAAGCAGCAAAAATTCTGACAACCAAACAAACAGCGGTTCCAACTTAAAACTTAATCGATTAATCATCACCAGCTAGTAACTGATAGATCAGTTTTGAGCATGAATGGCTGTTTTTTGATTCTCTAAATTTGTGTTCTTGCAGATTTGAGGTATGGCTTCGTTTATCTTCAGCTGAACTGTCAGATACTCTGAAAGTTATCTAGAAGATGTTTTGAAGTGAAGATGAACAAAGCCATACCTCAACTCTTCAAGAGCCCCAAATCTACACATAATCAGAAATAATTCGAGCTGAAAAACTTGAAACAATTGATCAATAGTTGATCAAGTTTTCAGCTCGAAATCCTGTCTGATTCTTCAGATTTGTGCTACAGAAGTTTTGAGGCTTCGATTCAGATACATAACTCACCTTAAAATAAATACTTTATAAAATAACTGTTTTTTTTGTCAAAGATTGCACTCCGCAGGAATTACTGGATTTATTAACTTCAAACCTTTATTGAAATCTCAGTACAATTCATATTCTGAAATAAATTATCCTGAGCGCTAATGGCCGCCATAATCAGGCTCGCTTTCTGGTAGGATTTAAACGGTCAGACATATGGGTTGGGTCGTATGACAGCTATTCGATAAGTTTTGACCGATCTTATCAATTTGCTATCAAACGACCCAAGCCAAATGTCAGATCGCCTAGTCCCTACTAGGAAAGCGAGCTTCTTTGTGGCGGCCATTAGAGCTCGTAAAAAGCTGGATTGTATACATTTCTAAACTATGTTTATATAGTTTTTTAATGCATGTGGTCAATATTTAAAAAGGATACATTTAGGAAATCTTTTTGATAAAATCTATTAGGGTTTATTCACAAATTTCATAACGCCAAAAATTGGTCAGTTTGGACACCCACCCACCCTCTCGTAACGCATTTTGTATGGATAACTTTCAAATTTTGTATGAGCTGTAACATCTTAAGGACACCCACCCACCCCCTTTAGCGTTATAAAATTTGTGAATGGGCCCTTAGGCACATTTTGTCGACCGTAAGGCGCAAACATCGCGAGGAAATTGGAGGATTTTTTAAAAATAATTTCTTAAATAACTCTTTAAACAAACAAGAATTTTTCGAATATTTTTGCATTGAATCATAAATATACTTTAAAGAATTTTTGTGAACGAAGTTAATAAAAATGTGTAAAAAATAGAACAAGTTATCTACTTAAGGTAATACTCAAAGATGATGACCGTACAATTCGTAGTTGCTACTCCATGATTGACCGTAATAATCAAAATTGTATAGGGAACCAACTGATGTAGCTTGGAGAGTAGCATAGCCATTTTCAATGTACAATTTTGGAGGGACGTCGCAAAGCATGCAGTAATGTCATAACGGCAGCCGTGGCCCAATAATTCCTTACGGTCATCGGAGAAGGGAAGGAATAGTAATGTGAACTCCATTGCTACTAGAGACCGAGATCACCTCTGCATCTACGTGGTTTTCACAGGAAGGAGTTTTGTGGGAGGGATCAAAAGCTACATGATCAGGATTCACCTTGCTAAGTGATGAGATTCATGTAGCCTCAAGTTAAAATAAAATATCTATCAGTGCGTCGACAACTCTAATGTCGAACTAATCAAAGGTTGTTTTCAAAATCATGAAACGGACTCACCAGTTGGTATTCCATCCTTAACTGAAGGCACAATTTCGGCATCAACTCGCAAAGGCTGGAAACCACAAAATAAAATCGATGATCCAGGAATCGATGCAAATCTCTCAGAAACGTCGTTTTTAGGAATCTTCAACAAATCATATTGAACCATCTAAATTCGAAGATTCTTGAAATCCTCGAAAATTTTCTCTCTTGAAAAGAGAAAAAACTGTTAGACGCAGGAAAAACAGCTTCTTCATAACACCCCAACCATAGTGATTAAGAAAAACAGTTCGCTGAATGGTTGCATTAAAAATGGTAGCATGGAATAAAACAGAAAATGCTGTCACTAAAATGCCTTTCTTGAGGTGTTAGGGAGTTCGGCACGTATTTTAAAGCA
This sequence comes from Aedes aegypti, assembly GCF_002204515.2. Lineage (NCBI taxonomy): Eukaryota > Metazoa > Arthropoda > Insecta > Diptera > Culicidae > Aedes > Aedes aegypti. The sequence continues at coordinate 3,369 of NW_018735818.1, read as the reverse complement.
ATGTTTTTTTTCTTTGGGGTAACAATAAAGTATTGCTGTTGTTAGGGTTCATGTACTAATTTCAATTTTTCATTCGCCAATAAGTCTTTGGGTTCCGCTGAATTTCCTTCTATTTCTCATGGTCCAAACATTCGATTTGTGGCTGTTTTTAGATACCTACTGATTTTCCAAAACATTTTCTGCCATAACTGATTTGTGGGTTTCATGGCCTTGCGGTTAGCGGCGTCAGTCGTCTGGGCGTATTGTGCCATAAAGTGTGGGTTCGTTTCCCGCTCCAGTCGGTGAAAACTTTTCGTCGAACGAAAAAATCATCACTAGGCTGCTGGGTATTTCGTGTTGTTAGTGATTGTTCAGTCTGTGCAGACTATGTGCTGAAGGCGGTGTAAATTGTCTTAAATTACAAATTATTGCCATGAAGAACTATTTTAAAATAGCTTTAATAAATTTATAAATAATAAAAATGTATTGAAAGAACTTTCATTTAAAGAATTCCTCAACATCTGTTGGAATGCTTCTAAAATATTTTGTTTGAATTTATTCAGAAACTGTTTCAACTAGTCATGTTTTTATCAACGATTTTTTTCTCGAAACTTTGACTTAAGAGGTACCTTCAATCAAAACACATCTTCAAAAAATTTACCATATGCGTCACGCATTTTGGCGCCCTCCTGAAGGCTTGCGCACTTGGCGGTCGCCAACCTGGCCAACAACACGCTACGGCACTGGCGGTGATTACGGAGACTTCAGGAGCCGTGAAGGAAGGAGTGAGCGAAACCGCAACGGATCCCATTATGATGAATGAAAACATAAACAAAAATCATCTGGTCATGCCAGCTGATCGTAAATTCACCACAACGTGGTGGCAAAACCATAGGGGAAAAAAGGGGCCTGCATTTTTTCGAGGTGAAACAAATTGTAGGGGACCGAGGGGTGAACTAACGTGCCGCAAGTTTTTCATTGTTTTCTAACAGTTAAAAGCTCCAAAACATATCGGTTCCTTAGGAAAGTTTCAGTAAATTGACAGAAAGCATATAAGCCAATAAAAAAATTTCACGGAAATGGTCTATTTTCGGAGAAATTCCAATAGAATCCGCGGCGGAGCTCCGAAGTAGGAACTCCCGAAGAATTGCTGGAGGAACCATGAAGAAATCTGAAGGATTAACCGGTGGAAGGAATTTCGGTAGAGCTCCAAAGGAATAACCGTGGATTTGCTAGATCAAATTCAGAGGAATTACGTAAGGAACCCTGGACGAATTGATGGAAGAACTTTGAAACAATTCCCGGTGGAACTTCCGGGGAATTGCCGAAGGAACTTTGAAGAATTCCTGGAGAAACTCTAAACTTCGGGCGGAAATACGAATTCCCGGTGGAACTCCAAAGGAATTTTCGTAGGAAATCTGAAGGAATTGTCGGAGGAACTCTTAAAAAATTCATAAGGAACTCTGAAGAAATTCTTGGAGGATTTCAAAATGAATTCCTGGAGGAACTCCAAAAATTTGCTGGAGGAACTGCGGAATATTTTCTAGAGAAACTTCGAAGAAATTCCTGAAGGAACTATGGAGGCAATCCCGGAGGAACTTTCTGGAGGATCTCCAAAGGAATTCCTGTAAGAACTCCGAGGAATTTCTTAAGAATCTTCTAACGAATTCCTGGAGGTTCCGTAATGGAATTCCCGGTAAAAATTTTAAAAGAATTCTTGAAGAAATTTTTAGAAAACCTACAAAGGAATTCCTTGCTAAACTCCAGAGCATTTGTTTTGGGAACATTTCCTGAAGAAAATCCCCGGAGGATTTCTTGAGGGAAATCGCCGGAGGAATCCTTGAAATCTCCGAAATTCATGAAGCTCGAATGAAATCCCCTGAGAAAATCCTGGAGGTAGTCTCTGGATAAATTCTCTAAAAATCCATGAAAAAATTTCTTGAGAAAATCTTCGGAGGAATTTCCTAATGAATTTCTGAACGAAACCCCAAGAAGATTTCCTAAACAAAATCCCCGTAGGAAGCGCTATTGGAAATCCCCTGATGAATTCCTAGAAAAAATAACCGGAGGAGTTTTTTTTTTGGAAATCTCCGGAGGAATTCTTGGAAAAAATCTGTGGTGCAAATCCCCAGCGAAATTCCTGGAGGAGATCACCGGATAAATTCACTGAAAAAATCCCCGAAGGAATTCCTGTTGGAATTCCCCTGGAATTCCATACTGCTTTTCATCGTTTCTCGATTTTTTCCGAAATGGTTAGCTTTCTTTCGGCATCCTTAAACACTGGTAAACAACCAAGTGTCAAACCAGATTTGGAAGAGCTCAAATCTTGGTCCAAATCCGACCAAAAATGGACAAGGCAGTTAGCTTGTTGCATAAAAATAGGCAAGAAAACTGATATGAAATAAAATTGGAACATCATTTGCAACACCGGTGCAAGCGCTCCAATTTTTACCATGGTCCAAAAATCAATAGGGTACTAAAATTTTTGATAAAAATTTGTTGTTATTAAAGATTGCTGTGTGCGTTTGAAATGCAAATTTCAAATGCGGGAACACCAAATGCGGTAAGATTTTTAACAAGGAAGGCGATGTCAAAGTTCTTTGCTGGGTTGGCGGCAGGCATTACAATCTCATCTGATCACTTTGATCATCTTCAGATGTTGAGAGATATTATTTGTTGTTATTAAAGATTGCTGTGTGCGTTTGAAATGCAAATTTCAAATGCGGGAACACCAAATGCGGTAAGATTTTTAACAAGGAAGGCGATGTCAAAGTTCTTTGCTGGGTTGGCGGCAGGCATTACAATCTCATCTGATCACTTTGATCATCTTCAGATGTTGAGAGATATTATGCAAATTTCAAATGCGGGAACACCAAATGCGGTAAGATTTTTAACAAGGAAGGCGATGTCAAAGTTCTTTGCTGGGTTGGCGGCAGGCATTACAATCTCATCTGATCACTTTGATCATCTTCAGATGTTGAGAGATATTATAGCGCTTTGATATGATTCCATCTCTCTATCAGATGATGATCTTAACGCTTGTTTGCTGACATATGGGTATTTTTCTGTTTAAAATTTGATTACACTGTTATACTGTCAAGGTTATTGTACAGACCCTCCTCCCCCAAATAATGGACGTCATTTTTGGATGATTCCTACAGAAAAAAACGATGATGTAGATACTGGTGACGAATATTGCTTGCGCCAGAGGATTAATGAGGAGTTTCTGAATTTCTCTTCAACAAGAAATGCATGCAATTTTTTAGGAAGCTAAGTTTTTTAATAACATTTTATTTAAGGTAGAATAATAAGAAAATCATTCTATTTTGTACGTTTTACGGAGCAATTTTTTATTTCTTTTTTTATAAACATTTTCATATTTTCACAATC